>NC_088796.1:34278010-34506783 GCF_011386835.1 Chrysemys picta bellii | reverse complement strand
TAGCCCAGCAGACCTGTCCATTCTCTCACAGGCTTGCTGCTTCTGCTATAGTTAACTATTGAGTGCTAAGAGTTTAACTATATTGTAGCTCTCTATAGTACTCTACAGTTAAGGCTTGTTATTTGTATTTCTTTGATTTATTTGCTCTTCAAATTCCATTTTAGCTGTCCTAATATCCATCTTACATTTTACCTGCCATGTTTTATGTTCCTTTCAACTGGCGTCACTTAGGCTGGATTTCCAATTTGGAAGAATACCTCTTTGCCTTCAATGACCTCTCGAATTTTGCCATTTAATGATACTGGAGTTTTGTTTTGTGTGGTGTTTTTTTTTTCTTGCTTTCCTACTTCCCTTTTTGTTTAGTGATGTGCGTGCCCCTAGTGACTCAAGCATGGTGGGCTTAAGTAGCCACCATGCTGAGTGTAATGTTTTTAAATTCCTTTCTTTTCAGGCTTTTGAATCATTTTCTTCACTTTTTAAAAAAAGAATCCTCTTCTCTACAGTTTGGGTTTCAGTTTTTGGCATGATTCCTCTATGGATACTAAACTTAATTATATTGTAATCACTATTGCTTAGTTGCTCAACCTGTAGTTACTGCTTCCATAAAAAGAAGGTTATTTTCTAGCCTCAGGTTTCCCCAACCTCTTTCATAGTGTCAGACCTTCCCCCAGATCCTGGCAGTCTGAGCAACAAATGGCAGATGAAATTCAATGTTGGTAAATGCAAAATAATGCACATTGGAACACATAATCCCAATTATACATGCAAATCAATAGATCTAAATTAGCTGTTACCATTCAAGAAAGATCTTGGAGAACTATCCATGATGACTCTGAAGCATCCACTTAATGTGCAACGGCAGTCATGTTAGGAACCAGTAGGAATGGATAGATAACAAGACAGAAAACGTCATCATGCCACTATTTAGATTCATGGTATGCCTCCACCTTGAATATTGCATGCAGTTCTGGTCACCCCATCTCAAAAAAGATGTATTAGAATTGGAAAAAGTACAGAGCATGCAACAAAAATGATTAGGGGTTTGGACCAGCTTCCATATGAGGAGAGATTTAAAAAGACTGTGGCTGTTCAGATTAGAAAAGAGATGAGGGGAGATGTGATAGAGGTTTATAAAATCATGAATGAGATGGGGAAAGTGAATAGGGAAGTGTTCTTACCCTTCACATAACACAAGAACCAGGGTCACCTAAAGAAATTAATAGGCAACAGGCTTAAAACAAACAAAAGGAAGTACTTTTTCACACAATGCACAGTCAACCTGTGGAACTTGTTGCCAGGGGTTGTTGTGAAGGCCAAAAGCATAAATAGGCTTAAAAAAAGAATTAGAGGAGTTCACGGAGGATAGGTCCATCAATGGCTATTAGCCAAGATGGTCAGGGATGCACCTCCATGCTCTGAGTGCCCCTAAGCCTCTGATTGTCAGAAGCTGGGACAGGATGACGGGATGGATCACTCAAAAATTGTCATGTTCTATTTGTTCTCAGAAGCATCTGAAGACAGGATACTGGGCTAGATGGATCATTGGTCTGACCCAGTATGGCCATTCCTATTGTTCTTAGAGATTAACTCTCCAACATGAAACATCATTGAGACTTTATTAAGATCCCAATGCTCCTCTGTTTCCTGTTGCTGTTAGAATAAAGGGGCTAGAATTGCTGTTCTTTCAAAGTGCCACTCAATACAAGGATGCAGTTTGGGGTGGAACATAGATAGCTTTCAGCCATCTTTGCTGCATCAAAATTGTGGGACCATCTGGGGGCCTGCCTTGCTTCCAGTGTAAATTAGAACTTTCCTGAGGCTACTCTAATTTATGCTTGGCCACAACATCTTTTAAGGGGGCTGTTTCTGGCAACTGAATATAGCTAGTGGGCCACACACCCATCTAATCCTCCAGGCTTCCTCTACTATTTTCTCTATGGTGGAGGCTGTGAGGGGGAGTGGTACAACCCCCGAGTCAACTATGTCCCGCCAGGGGAATTCCCCAGTAGGCTGGCTATGGGTTAAGGGACTGATACAGAATCCGATTTAAGGTCTCTGAAATCTTATAAATGTATTCTCAGTAAAACCTAGACTTTTTCAGAGAGGATAGCACCACCAAGACTCTGTTTTTGCAGTGATTATGGTGATTAGGGTTGTTGGGCATCCAGTTTTCGACCAGAACACCTGGTTGGAAAAAGACCCTGGTGGCTCCGGTCAGCACAGCTGACCAAGCCACTAAAAATCCGGTTGGCTGCAGCGGCCGGCTCCACATGGCTCCTGGAAGCAGCCGGCCGTTTCCTCTGGCTCCTAGGTGTAGGGGTGGCTAGGGGGCTCCACACGCTGCCCCTCCCCATGGCGCAGGAACTGCCTGAGCACTGGCTCCGCAGCTCCCATTGGCTGGGAACCATGGCCAATGGAAGCTGCGGGGACAGAGCCTGTGGGCGGGGGCAGTGCACACAGCCCACTGACCTACCCCTCCGCCTAGGAGCCAGAAGGACATGGCAACTGCTTCCAGGAGCCGCCTGAGTTAAGCACCAACCGGAGCCCACATCCGAACCCCCTCCTGTACCCTAACCTCCTGCCCCAGCCCTGAGTCCTGTCCCGCACCCAAACTCCCTCCCAGAGCCCACACTCTGAACCCTTCTGCTCCAGCCTGGAGCCCCTCCTGCACCCCAAACTCCTTATCCCTGGCCCCACCCCAGGGCCCACACCCCTATCGCCTGCCCAGCCTGGTGAAATGAACAAGGGTGGGGGAGAGCGCCGGCGATGTAGGCATGGGGGATGGAGTGAGTAGGGGACTGGGACTTGGGAAGGGGCAGGGAAAGGGTATTTGGTTTTCTGCAATCAGAAAGTTGGCAACCCTAATGGTGATCATTCAGGGGTTCACCATATGACAGCACCCCTCTAGTCAGATTATATCTAAACGGATTGTACCTACCATAATGTTGAAAGTTCTGTGTAATAAGCATCCTCTTGTAGAATGTCTCCCGCCTCCACCACTACCCCCCCCCAAGAAAAATTCCTAACCTTTGAGGGCCTTTTTCTAGCAGCTGTTGTGTCTGACCCTGGTGTGCTTGAGGTAGCAGCCCTGCCTTACAGACCTCCTTTCTTAGTTATTTGTAAGGATAACTTTTTGTTATAGGGATTTTGTGTCATTTGTTCGCACATGTCCTCCTGAAATACATCAAAACTAGGAAATTGTTGTCCTTCCATGTGCTATTCTCCCTAGAGTGAGGATGAGGTATCTCGATAGCCTGGAGGTCGGATGGGCTGTGAATTTGTACTTAAACAGAAGAAGGGACTTGCAGGTTAGAAACATAGCAATTGCCATATCCGATCAGACTAGTAGTCCATCTGGTCAGTAACCCTGGCCAATAACCAATATCTCAGAGGAAGGGGCAAGTGGGGATATAAGAGATAATCTGCCGGTAGGGAAAGTTTCTTGCCCTGAAGCTGGAGGGTTTATATCTTTCATTGTAGCTGTTGTTTAATCCTAACAAATATGACTGCTCAGCTCTTGGCTTCAATGATATCTTCTGGCAGTGAGTTTCACAGGCTAATTGCATGTTTCCTTTTATTAGCTTTAAATTTGCTGCCTTTCTATCTAATTGAATGTCCCCTTGTTCTTGTATTAGGAAAAGGTAAACAGCAGTGTGCAATGTACCTTCTGAATGCCATCACCAGCATTGCCAGCTCTTGCAATTTTTCTCTCAAGTCTCACAATATCTTGTGAGTCTGCACGTAACCAAGAAATCACTGGGAATCAGTGAGGTCAAAGAGAGCCAGAACAGCTCAAAAAGATATGTCACCAAGACAAAAGGAAAGACATGACAGCAGAAGAAACAGTCCAAATCTAGAGGAACAAGATTAGTATATGGGGTAAGATATCACGGCAAATAAAACCATACGAATGTAATATCCATTAATGGTGTTGGGATAGAGTTAAATGAAAACTGGGCTGTATAGCACCCAGGGTATTTTAGGGCATATCTATGCTGCCGTGTAGCCCAGACTATGGGGTGTGAGTAACAGTGTGCACCAAAGTGCTGAACTGAAACTCCCCCGTGATGACATTGCAGGCACACACTTCAGGGTCCCCAGTTCACACTAATGTAGTCTTCTTCAAACAGGACTACATTAGTGTGAACTAGAGACTTACACTTCGTGCCTGCAGTATCCCCACAAGGGATTTAACTGCAACACTTTGGTACACACAGCTATTTGCACCCCCATAGCCCAAACTGTGGGGCAATGTAGACATATCCTGGGTTCTGTACAGCCCAGTTTACATTTAACTCTATCCCTTTATCATTATAACCACATGGATATAAAATTAATTATTTAGTGTAATGTCTTAGCCCATATACTATTTGCCCAAATTAGAAAATGAGGATCTGGTGGATGTCTAGTGGGAGACTTATAGTCTCTAACATCGAGATTCATATTGTTTTGCTACTCATGGGTCTTCCGCCAGATTGATCTGATTTCTGTTTATTGGCTAATTTGGTTAAAAAAGGTAGTCTGGGAGGTATAACTTGGTCTGATCATTCCCCTGCATATATTAAAGACTAGGACTTAGTGGAAAAACAAAGGGCCTGGTGGTTGAATAGAGCTTTGTTATATGACCCCCTTAAAATTCAAGACCTGGAAGAAAATGTCCAGAAATATATAGAAGAAAACGATAAGGATGGAATCAGTAAGTGCTCACTGGGATGCTAGAAAGACCGTAATGAGGGGGACTCTCATAACTAAAGCATCATACCTCAAAAATATGAGCGTCTGGTAGAAGAGTTCAGTTAAAGAACTGTCAGATTTGGAAGGTAGACATAAATCTACAGGATCTAAAAGAGTACACAAGAAAACAATTTGAGATGAGGAAAAATTAACCTGTTACAAACAGGTAAGGCTCAGCAAACAGTTAGATGTATTAAACAAAAATATTATGAAACTGGCAAAGCTGATAGGCGCTTAGCCAGAAAGTTTAAAAAGAAACCGGATAAATCGGCTATCCTTCTGATTAGAAATAAAACGGGAGATTTAGTAACTGACATCACACAGATCTCTGAAATGTTTAACTTTTTCCATACTTTGTACACTTCAGAACAGGCAAATTCTGAACTCCTAAATAGATATTTGAGAAATGTGAAACTACCTCAGCTCTGAGGATAATGTGGCAGCTCTTGACAGGCAGATTCTGCACAGGAAGTTGACGATGTATTTAAGAACTTAAAATCCAATAAAGCTCCAAGTCCCAAGGGGTTTTCTGGGAAGCATTACAAAGCTCTAAAGCAAGTGTTGGCCCTATTTTAAATGGGTTATTTAATGGCATATTGCAGGGGAACGAGATTCCAGATTCATGGAAAGAGGCAGAAATTGTGATCATTCCTAAAGAAGGAAAAGATCTTTCCAATTGTGCATCATACAGACCTATTTAATGTGGATGCTAACATTTATGTCAAGGTGCTAGCAAACAGATTGTCATTTTGCCCAAATGTATTCACCCAGACCAATCTGAATTCATTGCTGGCAGGCACCTATCTGATATATCAAACTCTGAATTTGATCCATAATGTTAATTCTTATCATTCTTCCTGTATGCTGCTTTCACTCAACACTGAGAATGACTTTGACAGGCTGGAATCGGGAGTACCTCAGCCAGATTTTTAGTAAAGTTTGGTTTTGAAAATCAGTTTTATAAGGGCATATCAGCCCTGTGTATTCATCCTCGAGCATCTTCTTTGGTTAATGTTCACCAATCCCCCTCCTTTTACTTTTATCCAGGGGTAGAAGTACAGGGTTGCCAGTTTGTTTGCTTTGGCTATGGAGCCATTTGCCATCAATGTGAGAAATAGCCCCTTGATAAACATCTCGTTTAGAACACAAAATAGCTTTGTTTGCTGACAATATCCTGTTATATTTGCAGGATCCAGAAACCTCGTTAAAAATGATAGAACAATTGACTTTAGAATTTGGGCAGGTATCGGGCTTCAAAATAAACGACAATAAATCTGAAATTCTGGGAATTAATGTTCCTGAAAGGATCAAAACCAACTGCTGTCAGTTACATAAATTTAAATGGGTAAGGGAATCTTTACAATATTTTAGGAATAAATATTGTGGAGTAACATAAATCTTTTAAAGGAAATTACCCTCCTATGAGGAATAAAATAGCAAAACAAATAGAAAATTTCTTGGCTAGATAGAGTGTGAGGACATTCATCTTTACCGAGGCTAAAGGTGTTACTGTGGGTGCCATTTATTAGCAAACTCTTGGTTCCCAGCAAAAAGTTGCTAATAACAGGGGGTTGCCAATAAACAAAACGCTGGTTTGCAGGGCAGCAGCCAGGGAAGTAAATGCTGGGACACACCAAGCCCCGGCTATGGTGCTAGGGCAGAACACAGCCTGGAGAATGCAGGGAGAGGTACCATGCAGGCCCACCGCATCCCCACTCTCCCTGAAGAGCCCTGGCATCCAGGTTGCGGCCTCCCTCCTTTCTGCTGCCTTGCTCACACCCTCCTGTCCCAGCCCAGAGCGCTGGGACTCCAGTAGGGACTCCCTTGCTGGGCAGGGGTGCAGGCCCTTTACCTCCTGTGCAGGTAGTGGGACCCCGGCTGCAGGCTTTGCAAGGTTGCAGCCAGGAAAGGAAGTGCTGAGCCCAGACCCCTGTGCCAGGGCAGGACGCAGCCCGAGAGCACAGGGAGAGGTATTGGGAAGCCCCATGTGCTTCCTTCCCTGGCTACAACCCCGCAAACCTGCCTGTGGTAGAGCCTTTCTTCCCAAGACAGTTGTTAATAAGTGGTTTGCATATTGCCACTATCCAAATCCCATTAACATTGAATTGAGTGTTGCTATTAACCAAAAGTTGTTAATACTGGGAGTGCTGTTAACTGGCATCCACTGTATTTTTTGTTTTGTTTCACTGCATCCCTGTTTTATCCCTGACATTAAAAACCTGGCAGGATGCACTATTAAAACCATATGTAAACATAGAAGACAAAGGGTGAGTTATAAGTTCTGTGTACGCCTACAGAGTAAGGTGAACTAGCGTTCCCTAATTTGAATTTTTTATTATTATTATGTATTACAATTAAAACGTCATCAATTGGGTTAACAATAGACCATCCAAACACTAGGTAAAACTTGAACAAGACTGGAGCCTAGATATAGCTATTCATAGTAATTGTGAGATTAAAAAGAAATTTAGATCACCAAAAATAAAAAAAAATCACCCATTCGTCCGGACCACCTTAGCAGCTTTGGACCAATTTTTAAAATTCCTGTCACCGAGGCCCTTTCCCTTAGCTACTTTCATTAAAAATCAGGAATTTATCCTTAGGAAGTATGTGATTATTTGTTGTGGGTAAGAGCTGAGATTAGTGAATTGGGGACAGCGCTTCCTGGGTTCTGATCTGAAATCCTACCAATAGTTATGTGATAATGTAAAGGTCCCGTATTTTCAATATTTATAAATCAAACACTTTATTGTGAAATCCGGATATGAGATGGTTCTAACTGGACCTTTAACAACATTTCAGGAATTATTCCAGGAACAAGCTGGAACAAAAGGTTTAATTTCTAAGATACATACAATTTTAGAATGAAAAATCTGTTAATAAAACAACCCAGATGGAAAAAGATGAGGGGGATTTGGACAAAGAAATTGATCTGGATAAGTGCATCTCTTAAGATGGGAAAAGGGATATGTGCAGCTCACAAAGAACGTTTTTATAAATTACTGCATATATAGCATTTGACTCTAATTAATATCGTCCATATTTTTGCTATTAGGGAGGTGCTCTGTTGGAGAGGCTGCAGGGAAAAGGGAACGTATTTGTACACATGTTGGTTGTGTTCAAGAATTAGATGGTTTGGGAAGGAAATTATTAAGAGTCATCTTATGACAAAATGCTGGCTTCCTAGAGATCCTCTGACTTGCTTGCTTAATGCTCCAGTAAAGGATCTCCATTTAAATAGAATGACAAATTTTTTATTGTTCGCCATATTAACTGTTTTTCCTCCCCCTCTCTCTAGTATTTTCCATGTGTTGGTTCTAAACGTAGCAATTGTAGGACTTGGAGTGATAATGGCCATATTCTATCCAAATATAGGAGGTATCATAAGGTAGGTACTCTCTGTACTCTGGACTAGCCCTGAATGTTAATGAAATATTTTTGGTGTCAGACAAATTCTCAGAGATCAATCTGTCTTTTTATTATTGTTTATAATAAATATACAAAAAATTAGAGTGATGTCAACCTCTGATATATGGAGCTCTGTTTAATCTTAGTTCTTGGAAAGGGACATTCAGAGGGTTGAGATAATTGCCAGACAGATGTGAATTGGGAATAAGTTTCCTTCAGATCTCATCCAGGGTCCCCATAACTTACCTGCTTATTCTGAATCAGATGCATCATTTTTCAGCATAAAGTCACTAAGTTACTGTATGGCCCTATTTGTATGTTACCACCAATGGTTTCTGTGGAGGCGTATGGTTTTTTGTGGTGGTGGTGGTGGTGGTCGTTAATCTTTAAAGACAGTCTTTTTTAAATCAATTTTTAAATTGTGATTAAAAGCAGCGAAAATGAATAAATAAAAAATCAGAGACAAAAGGAAGGCCAAAATAAAAATCTCACTTCTGACTGATTTTTATTTAAACCTACTCTTGTTGCAATTAACTCCTGTGACTTCTGTAATTGAGAAAGCATGAGAAAATATATTGTCAATTTTTTTCCAGAAGGTTTACTTTCTGCATTTGGAAATGCTTTGGGAATAGTCCGTTTTCCCTGTTGTTAGTCTGGGTTTTTACACAGCAACCAGGAAAGGAAGGCATTAAAAAACCAGGAATATGTGATTATAAAACTACAGCAATTGGTATTGGGGCCAGTGTAGTCACTGTAGCTACTCTTCACTCATTTTCTGAAACTGGCGAACTTTTTTTTTTTTTTTTTAAATCCCTTTACTTTTTTTTATTTTTATAATCTCTAATTTATTTTTAGGGAAAACGTCTATCCTCTGATAATAGAACTAGTCAGATTAGTCACGGAACATAAATTACATGGTGTGCAGCATGTTTTTCTGTTTGCAAATTGATCCTGATTTTTGCTAATGTGTTCATTACTGATAGTTGCCAAACAGTTTTGGACAAACCATCTTCAGCCTGTGGGTGGTTCATGAACTGTATAGTTCAACTATTTGCTATTCTTGGGCATGCGATTGGTCACCTAAGTAATATGTTGTTTCTGCTCCCTGGTTGGACAACTGAAACTTGTAGAATAGGAAAAAATGCCTGTGAATAATGAATACTTGGTAGCACCAGGGGTTTGATAGCTATCAAAGATCCAGACTGGCATTGGGAGAGGGTAGTGATAGGGCTTTGATAGCTAGCGGAGAGTCAGGCTGGGAGTCCTCACTGGAAGGAGGAGTAGGAAAGGGTTTCAATAGCAATGGGTTGGTCCTTCCTGGTGCTGGTTTCACTTCATGTTCTTGCAGTACCAGAGAAATGCTTTTTAGGAGCTCATACACATTTTGTTTAAGCCCCTGGGATGTTACCAGATTTATATATTTGATAATTACATGAAAAAGTAACAAAAGATATTGTCTGGCCTTGTTCTGACATATATGTAAACAGATTCCTCAACCGAAAGCAAAATACATCAATATCAAAGTTAGGAAGTCTGTCTCCAGAAGCATCTGGCTCATTTGACAGTAGGATTACTCTGGGGGGAAATGCTTTATCAAA
Source organism: Chrysemys picta bellii (assembly GCF_011386835.1). Classification (NCBI taxonomy): domain Eukaryota; kingdom Metazoa; phylum Chordata; order Testudines; family Emydidae; genus Chrysemys; species Chrysemys picta. Next base: position 34,497,043 of record NC_088796.1, on the reverse strand, counting down.
TAATTAAATGCCATTGGAGGAGGAGGCGGCAGATAATGAGGAACAGAAAACAATGTTTTTTTGGCTGTGACAGCAAATAATCATTATTCAACAAGACTGTTTTAGGAAAAACCCCAAGGAACAAGAGTTAACACAAAGCACTTTTAATTCTTTTGCAGATATTCTGGAGCAACATGTGGTCTGGCCTTTGTATTTGTGTATCCATCCCTCATCTACATGATCTCCTTGCGTCAGTCAGGACAGCTGACGTGGTCAGTGCTCATCGTTCACATCTTTATAATCATCCTAGGACTGGCTAATCTGATCGCACAGTTCTTGCTGTGAAAGCGCTCGTGCTGGCTTTCACGAGTAGTATTTTGAGATTTGACAACAGACTTTAGCAACTCTATCGTAAAAGCTGAGAACCTCCTGTGTGTCAATTTCTTCCTGAGAAAATCTGCTCCTTTGAAAGCAAAGGACAACTGTGTCTTAGTAACAGTTTTCAGGGGTTTGTAGGGAAACATATCTTTGGAAATGTTACATCACAACAGATAAAGTGGGCCAAATTTGTAAATGGCCCAACTCCACTGACTTCATTGAAAGTACATCAGGGATGATTTTGGCCAAAATGTTTTTATTTTGTAGAGAAATATTTCCACGTGGATAAAACATGCCACCCTTCACTTTTTAGAAGCTTTATGCTACAGAATTCTTTTCTTCCTGCCCTTATTAGCAAACAAACCCTCGCAATATTCTACAGTGACAGTTGCACTAATTTTCCTATGTTGTTTGTGACTGTTACTGACGAAAGGGTTGTATTTGTAAAGCTAATTTATAGCCAATCAGATGACAGCACACTTGTTAATATAATTTTGTGTAACCTTTTAAAATATATATATGCAAGAAACCTCAGCTATGGAAACAGCATAAGAAATCAATACCATTTCTACCTGCAACCGGGATACTGCTTGCACACTATCTGGCCTTCAAGAATAGGTCAAGTAATGAGGGGTGTCTGAAGTTACAGAGCAAGTTGGTGGTTAAACTAGAAGTTGGACCAGGATCTTCCTCGTTCCAAGTCCTATAACTGTTACCATTAGAATAGATGTGTTGTGTATTTTCGTGGGCAGGTGTACTTCATATATGTACATTGGACGCAAATGTGCAGAGCATTCTTGTATGTCCCGTGTAATTCTTGTGCCCCTGCAGGATTTCAGACTGTGAAAATTCCTTGCTGTAGGAAAACCGATTTTTTTCAAACATCCATTCTATACATGTTATATGACAGTATAGTCAGAGAGAGGTGCAATACAGGCAAACGGGCAAAAATAACTAATTAAGATTTGTGTGAAAATTTAAAAATAGTGTTTCAATGTAGCTGCTTAATATTCAGTATTAAAATGTACTATAATCTAATGTACAAAATACACATGCTATATATTTTATGCAATATGGTGCAGTTTCAGAATCACTAGTGCAAAATTGCAAATGCATCATCTGTATATGCAATCACCATGCACAACTGTGCCTGCAGATGCTCAGCTAGGTGACTAACTGGTCACATGTACTTGGAATTACTGTGACTGCACAGTTTCACGTGTGCAACTCTGAAAATCTGAGTCTGTCAATGTGCAGTGAGTAATAACAAGGCACTACCTTGTAGGGATGCCCTTAGGACTTTATGGAAGTATGCATATAATTGGAAATGCACATATATAAACCACAAAGACTGAGATTATCAAGTCCACAAAGGGTCCATTTCTGCTCCCATTGAAGTCTGTGGCAAAACTCCTATTGTCTTCACTGGGAGGAAGTTCTGGATGAGTAATCTCCGTTTTGGTGGGAGAAGAGTGTCTCTGAAAAGCTGTTGCTCCATAGCCAGTATCTGTTAAATACCACATCATGCAGGCATAATGCTGGTTTCTGAGTGATGGAACATTAACTTCTCTGAGAAAGCATCTAATGGAATCACAATCACACCTGCTGCACACAAGTGTGAATGCACATATTCAGAGAGGGAATTGTTGGTGTGATGTTTCTATATCAGACCATCATAGCGCTCCATCAGCCTGATGATGGAATTAAATGTCAGATTTCATCGCCTCTTGCCAAAATGAAAAATGAATTTAAAGGTGCTTTTGGTTAGAAGTATCAGTGTGTGGAAGATTGGTGAGGAAATAGGAGTCTGAGTTGGTGGAGGAGAACTTGGAGACTGTAAAGTCTGTGGGTCAGGTTTGGGCCCATTGTGGAACCTGCCCAAAACTGGATAGACAATCAATGCTATGCAAATAGTATTATTGTGCACTCTTATTGTGAGGGCAGAGTATGCCCCAGCTCCCCACATCTCCCTGCACATATTATTCTTGTCAGATGGGCACATGCATATGCACACATCCGACCCAGAACACTTTGTTGTGACTCTTGTTGCAGGGTGGCTGGGGAATGTTTTCTTTGCAGGTTTTGGGGGAAGCTCTCTGCCCAGAGCTTTCCTGTCATATGCCTATGCGTACCTAGTAGCCAGATTTTGGGGCTGTAATAAAAATTTGACAGGTGTAAATTGAGTGAAATGGTCTTCTGAGAAACTGAATTCTAGAATAATTAAAGGGAGAAAAGTTGAATAATGTTTCAATAGTAATAATGATGTGGGGGATTGAGAGAAGCTGAGAACTGGGAAAAGAGAATTTAATTGGGGGTAAGGTTTTTGTTCTTTTATCTGAAAGTAGAATGGAAGGCATAGTCTGGAATAACTTTATTGTATTTCTCTAATAAATAACAGATCTTTAGAGGTGATCAAGGTCATATTCATATCATGGCCAGAGGTCCTTGCTTAATATGCAAGAAATATAAGAAAGAGTAGGTCAGGAGGAGTTACTGTGGAGTGAAAAATCTGCTTCAAAGCAGCTACTTTTCTTTTTACCTTGAACAACTCTTTGTGCCTTTCAAGCAGGACTGCTGTGTACATGTACCAGAGAGAAATGCTTGCCCCATGCTTGTCATTCTCCTATGTGCCCTTATCTTTGGTATTTCTTAGTTCTCTGCAGCATATTGTACCCACCCTTTTCTCACTGCCTCACGGTGATCTTGATCCTGCAGTATTTTATGCAATCAGCCAGGGTGTTTGCCTACAGGATTGTCTGCATGTTTACTGCAATATTGGGCCCAGTCCATCATCTTAGAGCATCTGCACTAGCAGCGTTACAGCAGTGCAGCAGCATTGGTGCAGCTGCACCCCGTAAGCTCTGTGGTGTAGCCAGGGCCGGCTCCAGGCACGAGCGCAGCAAGCAGGTGCTTGGTGTGGCCAACAGAGAGGGGCGGCCCATCCAGCTCTTCAGCGGCAATTCGGTGGCGAGTCCCTCACTCCCTCTCGGAGGGAAGGACCTGCCGCCGAAGTGCTGCAGATCACAATCGTGGCCTCTTTTTTTTTTTTGCTGGGGCAAAAACCCTGGAGCCTGCCCTGGGTGTAGCCTTAGCCTAGATATTTGAGGACTTCTCATCTAAAAGGACAGAGACTGATGCGGCAAGATGCCTCCTGCTAGGTACTGAGAGCCCTTTTAACTATTGTTGAACTTAATTGCAGTTGCAGATGCTCATTGCCTCTCAGGCTTAGGTTGCTAGTGGGCCATGTTCAAAGCTGGTGTATATGTGGACTTCAGTGTTAATGGTGTTGGAGCAGGTCTGAATTTGACCCAGTGGGTGAGATCCTGGCTCCGTTGAAGTCAATAGCAAAACTCTGACTTCAATATGGCCAGGATTTCACCCAGTGTGATTTACCTTTTTGAAGAATATTGGTGTGTTTAAACACTTCCAGTATAGACGGTTCTTTCTGCAATTATTAAAAAAAACTATTTAAATTGGTTTGATTCTGTACAAGTTATGATAAGCAAGTTAAAGCAATTATTTCTACTATATTGAGGGTACATTATCAGAAAAAGGGAAATAGCATAATGAAATATATTTAAAGGTGAACATGCCACCTTGTTTTCTTGCTCTAGCAGTTCTTGGGGAAACCAAATGATTGCTTCAAGTATATACTTTCAAACATAGCTCCAGATTTTTAAATCTAGAGACCTCCCATTTAAAAGGAAACTGTCTGGGATGTCAGGTACATGCTACAGCTGATTTTGCTGTTGTGTACAAAAAGATGGGAGTTGGGGTAGGCCTTACAAAAATTGATGACCCTGACATAGATATGGCCTCTTCACTGTATCTGTTTTTCCCAAGAATTAGCAAAATGCCTGTAATCTTTTGACTGAGACGTCTAGTAACTTGGCTCATAAGCAATATTTAAATGTTACCATTCAACAAAAAACTCCTGAAAGAGATGGGAGTCCATGGCAGGCATCTATCTGCATCTCTAGTCTATTTCTTGTTCTACCTAAGTATTAAAAAAAGCCCAGTGGCCTAAGATGGGTTGTTAGTAATTGGTAACTGATTGTATAGTGCATTTAAAAACAAAGACCAGCTTAGGTCTGTATTGCAAAGACTTTGTTTATTTCAATTCCTTTGCTGAGCCGTTTAATTATTTGGGCCCTAATGATATCAATAGGCATTATAAGTTCATTTTAGTACTAAATAAAAGTGGTGATTTTAAATATCTTCTAGCAGTGCCTCCACCTAAAATTATAGAAAATAGAAACCAAAGCCTAATTTTTAGAACATTCTAAAAGTTTGATTTTCAGAAGTGCCTAAGTGACTTAGAAGCACAAGTTTCCCTGAAAGTCAATGGGGCTTTTGAAAATCTCACTTGGACCCCACCCCCCTTTTTTTTTTTTTTTTTTTTTTTTTTTTTTTTTTTTTTTTGCCACTGTTTAAACACAGCTTAAATGACGAGTATCATGTACAAAGTTAGACAAACAATGGATTGTTATACTTGTCTGTGTTCCAGAGTGAAACTAATTTCCCACACACATGCACACACTTAATACTAGTGTTGACCCATTTTGGAATTTACTGTATGTAACGGTGGCCAGCTAAATCTGACTCTCTACACTGTGTAATCACATATTTTAACAGAAGAGCGAAAAGAACATCCTGACCTAAACACTGTTTTGTGAAATGTAATTTATTCTTTTTATAGGAAAAAATAATTAAATGTGATTGGGGGGGAAAAAACAAACGTGTGTGTTTCTTAGCTATGTTTTTTGTTTAAATATTTTTATGGCAAAATAGGAGTGCTCTGGAAGGTAAAGGGCTGGTACGTCTGGCACAAGCCAAGCATTGAGTAACAGTGCAAGCTTTCCCACAGTTTTGCCAGGCTCTCTCTCCTGAACTGCAGAATTCCCAGCTCTTTGCAGTCTGGGAATTCAACACTTCATATTATGTGGTGGGTTTGTGATGAAAACTAAAATACCTATTGCACAAGCTTAAAGCCATTGTAATCAGTCTCTCTCACGATACAAGTCACATTGGAATCCAGGTCTCTGGCTGTGAAAGGCATTAACCCTGATTACCACTGCTGTACTAGGAATACCTGGGGGCTGCCCAGTGCTTCAGAATGGGACGGGTGGAGAAAAGTTGGATCAGGCTTCAAGCTCCCACCCCCACATCCACCACATGGCCCAGATATACATGTCTCACTGGGGCCACCACAGGGGCCAGAAGGTTCCTCACTTCCCAGAAAGAGAGAGACAGACTTGCAGAGCTCCTATTCCAATTATCTATTTCCACCCACGGGACTCAGTACATAACCCCCGCAGTATTTCCCCCTGCCCTCAAGGGACCACATGGGAGATCCTCCCTCCCTGGAACCGGAGGGGGGAGCATTGAGCAGCCCTGATCACCACTCTGCCTCCAGCCTCTGTCCCTACTGGTTCACCCCTTTTCCCTAGTTGGAATAACAGTGTTTGGCTGCTCTCAGGTAATGGGGTTAGTCTTGTAGCTCAAGTGGTTGAAACCTGAACCTTCAGATCTGCAGCACAGGGTTCTACCACTTGAACTACAAGACTAACTACATTATGTGAGAGCAGCCACACGCTGTTATTCCAAATAAGAAAAAGGGGTGACCTACTGGGGACAGATGCAATATTGACTCTTCCTCTTTACTTTATTTTGTAACTGTCCTTTTGGTTTATAAATGAAGCTCAGTTTCTGAGTCTGTTGAGGAATGAAGATCCAGAATCATTTCATGGGGGAGATGAGCCAAAACAAGTATTATTTAGCCAGCCCTTCTCCACTCCTTATACTTTAGGTTTTGAATTAAATGGAACCCAGATTTCATCGTATCACAATTGTTTTACAGTTCATGTTTCGAAACACCAACTGATCTGAGGTTTTGTTAACTCATCCCGTGGTAGCTTTGCCCCTATCTTTTTCCGTAATCTATAAGTAGATTATACAGTCTGTATGAAAAATGCAGCACTGTCTGAAACATTTTTCAATCTTTCTTTCCTGTGTTTGTTCACCAGCTTGGCTAAAGCATATTGAAATGTGTCCAATAGTCCCAAAGAATATTTAAAAACTGCTGCCCATGTGTTTCTTCTCATCTTTATTGGAATGTTTTTCAAGTCCATGAAACTTGTTTATGTTTGACATTTAGTCAAAATGTTAAGAGGAAACGGAGATTAATCAGGTCATTTCAAATCAGCACAGCAGTATCATTCAGCCACAATGTGTGGGGAGGAGAAATGTCTTTACATTACATTCCAGATACTAAATGCCACACAAAATAGAAACATTGTCCCCGCTGCACAGCTGGTTTGATCACAAAACAAACTAAGCCTAAATAATAAAATTAAAACAAGGGAATCAAAATATAGACTAAGTTTAAGAGTTTGGCATTTATGACTTTATTCATACAAAAAATCCTAACTGTTCTTTTTAATATTCAGCTGTTTGTTTAGAGTAACAACACTAGCCCAGATTCTGGGCTGTCCCCACTGGAGGCAGATTCTGGACTGAAAGTTGGTATAACTGGACACAAGAGGCTCACCCTAGCATAGAGGGACACTCTGGTGTCAGAACCAGAGGATTAGACCAGCACAGGATTGAGAAAGTGGGAAGGACACCTTTATGCCAAGTTTCCCTGATCTCCCACACTCACAAGCTGCTCTGTGTTGTCCCCAGCATTAGAGGACGTTCTGGGCCAATTGCTTTCATTTATCTAACACTTTTCTTTCTGAAAGAGCACCAAGTTCTTTACAACTCTGGGCTGGATTTTGGAAACCCTTGCTTGCATGGGTAGTCTATTTGATTTCAATGGGGGAACTTGCCTGAGTAAGGATTTCAGGATCAGCTTTGCATTACAATCTTCACTGGTTACTGAAATGCAGCTACATCTTGAAGAGGATAGCAGCCAAGCTGATAAACACCACATAACAAGCTTCACAACAGTGGGGAGCTGGAGGGGCACTTTTGGCCACAGACATCTGAAAGTTGGTGTGGGAGATTTACTCTTGTCATGGATGCTACTCCCTTCTTATAGGTGAAACTAATGCTAATGACCAATGGATGTAACTTACATTTGTTTATGATGCCACTTAACTGAAAGACTATAGACTATTTCAGGAAGTGAGTGATTACAGAGATTCCTTCTCAGATGTGTTCTCCAGCTGCCAGGATATGTCCTCACTGCTAAACATAGAGGTGCTCTTGCTGTACATAACTTTCAGTAACTTTTAAATAGGGATAAAATGTTATAGACAGAAGAGATTTACTGATGCACATCACAACATCTCATGTTCTTCAGGAGAGTTGACCTAGTCATGAGCAGCTTCAGGAGTGCAGTTTCTCCCTCTGATTCCCAGGCGGGTGTAGCTCTCCTTCTCCCTGACTCTGGGGAGCTACCCCCTGAGGTATACCAAACCTGTATTAAAAAAACTAGGAAATTAGCAAACCAAAACTATATTTAAGGACAAAGTTGCATCTGGACAAATGCCATGCACCTAAACAGCATGGAAATAAGGTATTAAGGGGAAAGACTTGTGCATTCCTTTTCACCTCCATATTGCTTACAATACTGTTGATAGCACAGTCCAATGCGCCAGAAGGCTTTCACTTCCTTCTCCAAGGGGTACCCATATGTAATACAGACACAAGCCTCATCAAACTGACACTCAAAATGCAAAACCTTAACAGTGACCTCAGCCGTGTTAAGGCAGAATACCTTCCCAACTGCATGGAATGAGCAACAGGCAAATGTGCCTATCTATTGATTATAACAGATATAAAACCATCTGAGGTCACTGTTAATGTTTTGTGTTAGAGTGCAACCCTTATGGGATGTTGGAGACCATTATCTAGCTATAGTATTGCAGTCAATATGAAGGTAGAAAGCAATGCTCAAGTCTTTCTCTTTACAGCTTCTTTATTTCTATGCTTCTAAGCTTTTGGTGGTTGGAGTGTGTCTTACTGCAGCAGGTAATTTTTGTTTGCTGATTTAAAATGAGTCTTGGAGCAGGGAAAGATTTCCTTTCACACACCATCCCAAAAACCCTCAGGCTGACCCAGCATTAAACAACTAGACCATCACATGATTTTTTTCTGTTGTGAAACAACTACTATTATAGACATGGCATTTAGAATTTCTTTTTCTTTAAGTTTCAAGATGACCAAATTGTTCCAGTAATTTCTGATCTCACTGCCAGTTGATTATTAATGCAGCTGGCTATAAACAAATTGACTGATGTCAGTTTCGTAATAAAGAATGACAACCCTGGACAAGGGGCCCATGGGAAGTAGAAGGAGTTGGATCAAACAATTGTAAATCTGACTATGTGGCTACAAGTTCTTTGGCAAGATGATTTTCTGCTTTTTATAGCAATAATTATCCAAGAGGTTTTTTTTTTTCCTTGGGTACATGTCTGTGCATCTCTTGCTCTCTCCATCCTTATTTTAATAGATTACATAAATATGCTTATTTAGCATTACCAAATAATACACTATTTAGCATGACAAGAAAAGATTCCTCAAGATAAATTATCAATGGAATTACTAGCTACACTGCCACTTGATATCTCAGATTTCCTCTTTGTTATATAAATTAATATTAATTGTGAAATAATCTTTGTTGTCATCTAAGACTTCAACTGCAGTCAATTCAGCCATCCTGTGCACAGCAAAAGCCCTGCACCCACACAGAGACCTGTTGACTTCACTGGGTTTCCAATGGGTAGAGTCATTTGCCAAGTTGTCACTCTGGGAGCCCCCATTGTCCTTCTCTCCCAGTTTTCAGTTAGTTCTGTTCTCCCGTTATACCCTGCCCTGTCACTGAAACCTTTTTTAATAAGCACCTTTTCCAATTAATGGCCTTGCTAGCACGGTGCTGCTATAGTTTTCCTGGTCAGTGCAGACAGCACTGAACAATATTCTAAATTACTTTACATAGACTGGTGAGTGCTTATCAATAAAACAGTTACAGTACCAGTAGACAGGGCTTTAGGCCTTAGGTCCTGAGCTGCCAAACATGTGCTTGCTTAACTTAACTCAGCCTTAGTGAGACTCAACCTCAACTGCACTGCTCAAAGTCTTAAAGTTAAATACATGCGTAAGTATTTACAGGATTGGGTCCTTGGGGATAACTTGCTGTAATGTCTCTGCACTCTGTGGCAGGCTATTAACAAAGCCATACTGTTAGTTATTTTTGAAGCAAGGTACATTTGGAATGTACCTTGATATTGAACATTTCAATAAAAAGTTTATGGATCAATACACAGCACAACAAAACCATTCTTATTCATCCCAGTACACTGAAGTATTTTTATTTTAATTCAATTCAAAGACAAGCTCCAAGTGAGTAGTGTTGTGATATCTGGACCTACAAATTTGCCCTAACTGTGAGCTCAACTGTGAAAAGTGAGTGAAAGTTCATAAAATGACACAATAACCTATAACAATAAATGTTAATGGAAAAAGATGCAAAAGGGAGACAAAAAGACTAAATTAGTTTAAACAAAGACAACCTACTATTATAACTCAAGGACTGTGTTAAAATCATGTCTCGTAAACAAGAAAAATATGGGATTGGAAATCAATGAACCAAATTTGGTTTGTTGGAAACTAGGCCTAATTTGTGGACAAAATAATGAGAGGATGGGTTGTTCTGCCAATCACTCACTTTGGGGATCCTCAAAAAGAGGCTTTTTGGGGAAAATGCTGGCTACCACAACACTGGTTCCTGGCTGACTGAAAGAAGGGACAGGAGCCAGCTCTACCATCATGGCTGCCACCCCCTCAATCTCCTGGGACCACAGACCACCTTTGTCCTAATCCTGAGAGAGAGATCCTGACCAGGCCAGGCCAGAGAGAGGGACATAAATGACACTGCCATCAGCTCAATCCTGAACATCACTTGGAATGTGCTATTTTGTCTCCTGAAGGGTGTGTCCTTTCCCTTCCCTACCTTATTTCTTCCCTTTCCTATTTCTCTCTTTGTTCCTTCTGTCTTATGATGGTCTGGCTTAGCTGGCCAAGACTGCATATGTTGCCACACTGCTCCAAGCCTGTGACCAGAAAGGCAGCTAAAAAGCAAAACCCTAAACAGCAGAATACTGGTACAAGTTTGACAGGTCTCAGAATGGCTGATCAGACAATGTGCTGGGCCTGTGTTTTCCAGGTGCAAGGCTGCAAGTGAGAGTCAACAGCAGAGACAGAAGCTGCATTTTCTATCTTTGCCGTTCCTGTCTCTCCCATTTTGGGTGTTTGGCTTGTTTTCTCTTCCAGGAAACAGGATCAAGCTTTAACGGCATCAGCAGCAACAGCTCCAGTCCATCCCAGTAACTACTCTTTTCCTCAAAAGCACAGTCAAAGAGACAGTCAAACAAGGTTTTTTTTCCTTCTAAAAATGCTCTACAGTTAAAGTAAAAGGGAACAAGAAATGCTGTTAACTAGGGATGGTCTAGACAGTATTTGGTCCTGCCATGTGGGCAGGGGACTGGACTCGATGACCTCTCGAGGTCCCTTCCAGTCCTAGAATCTATTAATCTTAACACAAAAAACATATTTAATAGTTTACATTTCAAATGCTTTAACCTTTATTCCTCCTTTTTTTTCTGTGTCATAAATAAAAGGTTAACAAAAAACAAACTACACCTCTACCCAGATATAACTCAACCCGATATAATACGAATTTGGATATAACACGGTAAACAGTGTTCCGGGGGGTGGGGCTGCGCACTCCGGCAGATCAAAGCAAGTTTGATATAACGCAGTTTCACCTATAACGCGGTAATTTTTTTTGGCTCCTGAGGACAGCATTATATTGGGGTAGAGATGTACGTGTTTGCCATGGTACTAAGCAGGCTGGGGTCTCTATATGCCAAACCCCAAACCTTGTTTAACACTGTTTAATGGTGGACAGTGACTGGGTCATGTTAACACCTTTGGCTCTTTGGGCCCATTTATTTAATCTAAATTAGTACAATAGCATCAGAAAGAAGCAAAGTTGCCTAGAAGGAACGATGAGCTGAGGTGAAGGGATCTCCTGCTGTCGCTGGAGACCAGATGAGCGAAGAACCAGGCTGCTTTCTGTCGACCGGGGCTGCCAGCGGCCTTAGAATCATACAATCATATTAGGGTTAGAAGCGACCTCAGGAGGCCATCTAGTCCAATCCCCTGCTCAAAGCAGGACCAACGCCAACTAAATCATCCCAGCCAGGGCTTTGTCAAGCTGGGCCTTAAAAACCTCTAAGGATGGAGATTCCACCACCTCCCTAGGTAACCCATTCCAGTGCTTCACCACCCTCCTAGTGAAATAGTGTTTCCTAATATCCAACCTAGACCTCCCCCACTGCAACGTGAGACCATTGCTCCTTTTTCTGTCATCTGCCACCACTGAGAACAGCCTAGCTCCATCCTCTTTGGAACCCCCTTTCAGGTAGATGAAGGCTGCTATCAAATCCCCCCTCACTCTTCTCTTCTGCAGACTAAATAACCCCAGTTCCCTCAGCCTCTCCTCGTAAATCATGTGCCCCAGTCCCCTAATCATTTTTGATGCCCTCCGCTGGACTCTCTCCAATTTGTCCATATCTCTTCTGTAGTGGGGGGCCCAAAACTGGATGCAATACTCCAGGTGTAGCCTCACCAGTGCCAAATAGAGGGGAATAATCACATCCCTCAATCTGCTGGCAATCCTCCTGCTAACACAGACCAATATGCCGTTGGCCTTCTTGGCAACGAGGGCACGCTGCTAACTCATATCAAGCTTCTCGTCCACTGTAATCCCCAGGTCCTTTTCTGCAGAACTGCTGCTTAACCAGTTGGTCCCCAGCCTGTAGCGGTGCATGGGATTCTTCCTTCCTAAGTGCAGGACTCTGCACTTGTCCTTGTTGAACCTGATCAGATTTCTTTTGGCCCAATCCTCCAATTTTTCTAGGTCATTCTGGACCCTATCCTCACCCTCCAGCATATCTATTTCTCCCCCTGCACTTAGTATCATCTGTGAACTTGCTGAGGCTGCAATTAATCCCATCATCCAGATCTAGAGTGACCAGACAGCAAGTGTGAAAAATTGGGACAGGGAGTGTGTGGGGGGGGCATAATAGGAGCCTATACAAGAAAAAGATCCAAAAATCAGGACTGTCCCTATAAAATCGGGACATCTAGTCACCCTATCCAGATCATTAATAAAGATGTTGAACAAAACCCCGGCCCCAGGACTGACCCCTGGGGCACTCCACTTGATGCCAACTAGACATCGAACCACTGATCACTACCCATTAAGCCCGACAATCTAGCCAGCTTTCTATCCACCTTATAGTCCATTCATCCAATCCATACTTTTTTAACTTGCTGGCAAGAATACTGTGGGAGCCCATATCAAAACCTTTGCTAAAGTCAAGATATATCACATCCACCGCTTTCCTCATATCCACAGAACCAGTTATCTCATCATAGAAGGCAATCAGGTTGGTCAGGCATGACTTGTCCTTGGTGAATCCATGTTGACTGTTCCTGATCACCTTCCTCTCCTCCAAGTGCTTCAAAATGGATGCCTTGCACTTACAATCCTGCTGTCTCTAAAGAGGGAGAACAGGACACAGTGGTATTATCCCATAAGCCAATGTCTTCTCAACCTTGACAGCAAGGACCCCCCACCCCAACCCTGCTGTCTCAAGGGGGAGAGAGGAGCTGGGGACCTCTGAAGAGCCTGATAGATGAGGCCACTAAGCACACGTTTCCCCTCGCAATAGCGTAGACTATCATAATGACTGATATATTTATCATAGCACCTCCTAAATATGTATGTTAGTATGTAACTAATCATCTTATTCTCCCTTTCCAGACTTCCTAGACATTATCTGCAATTAATATTGGAGGAGAGCTCCCGATATTCAAAAAAGAAGCAAAAAGGAGCCTTAGTCCTCTTTCATGTCTATTTCCTAGTTCATACATTGTCATAACTCACTCCATATATTCCTGTATAGTCTTAACAAAAGATCTGGAGTCTGGTTAAAGTTCGTAATGCCAGAAAATTACTTTTATTAATTTTTTTAGTTCAATGTTTTATTTAGATTCTAGGCACTGACAGTGAGAAAAGAGGAGAAAAAAAAATCAGCAGTGAAGGAGATAGAAGGGTAAGTCTATGGGGTGTTTGATGAATGAGGAACAAGTACATTATTGCATATCGAAAATGAGCAAGCATTATTGAGTAAGAACAATTTAAAAATGGAACAGTAAAGGAACAATATATTTGTGATGGTGCTATGAGCAAGTCTGAAAAGATCAGAGATATTAATGTTTGCAACCACGGAGATTAAACAGTGTTCATGAGCTTACTCTGAAGCCGCTTTCAGTGAAAAGAAAGAGGGGGAATAGTTTGAGTTCAGTAATGATAGTACTGTACTTTGAATAATATTTTACATTTGTACAGCTCCTTTCCCTTTGTAGATTGTATTATTGTTTGGGTAAAGGGAAAGCACAAAGGAAGATGACAAAGATGGATTATAATGGTCTGCTGTTAAAATGCTGGATAAGCTAACTGTGCAGACAACCTTTTATGCTTTCCAAATTAATTACACATCAGTGTATCTAGAACAAATATATGCAGAAAAGGGTCACAAATTCCAGAAGGGTCAAATGAAGTGACTCATATATTTCCAAAACAGTAAACAGTATTATAACAAATTACTGTCCAGATTTTCCACTGTGCTATATCTGATGCACAAACCATGCTGTACTGACACTTCCCTCTGAGTCATACTGAACCAATGCCTCCAGCTCAGTGTTAGAGTTCATGCTGGAGTCTCCGTCTTGTGAAAGGGATGAAAAAGAAATGTCTTGATCACCTGGGCTCATTAATATTCCATGGCCCATTTTACAAAAGTAGGAGTGCTAGCTATCCCCTCAGTTATATCTACAGAGAACCAACACAAGTGACAAGTCATAAGCATGGAGCAGTGTATATGGTAGTGTCCTAATTTGGATGGCCTCAAATCCATAAAACCATTAGGGCATCTGCAGATTCCAAGGACGAAATTACTTGTTCATTCTACAAACACAGACACCTGAGATAATACTCTGTGGGTACCTTGCAACTTTTCCCCTCTTCTCTAACCCCCTTTCCCAAGTTTTACTATTGGAAGAGGTGTTCTGGAAATCCTGCACTCCATACATTTAATCTGAAGGGTCAGAGAGTTATTACTACTACTGGATGATCTGGAGAACATAGATTAGAACATGGAATTAGAAGTGAAGGGTCTTAACTGGAATACCAGAGCTTAGAGGTAATGGCAGGGTGACTAATGGGAACTAGGATATGGAGGTGGAAATTACCACAACCGAAGTAGAAGTTACACTCAAACAGTTTAATGGGACTAAATCGGGGGTCCCAGGTAATCTCCATCCAAGAATATTAAAGGAACTGGCACATAAAATTCAAGACCAATAGCAAGGATTTTTTAATGAATCTGTAAACTCAGGGGTCAGACCATATGACTGGAAAATTGTTAATATAGTATCTATTTTTAAGAAAGGGAAAAATGTTATCCAGGAACTACAGGCCTGTTATTTTGGCCTCAATTGTATAGGAAGTTTTGGAACAGATTTTGAAAGAGAAAGTAGTTAAGGATTGTGACAAAGTTCCTCCTCTGCCTTGTGGTCCTGCGCTTTTTGGCAGATTTGCTTGCCTCAGAGTTTCACAGCAGCCCTCAGTTTGGCCACTTCTGCTAGAGGTTCAAACCTGCCATTCACTCAGCTAACCTCATCACTGGCCAGCATGGGGGAAATGGAGAACAATCCCTGCAGTCTCTGTGCTCCACCTAGTGGGTAAGGGACAGGCCAGATCCCTTTCCAAATTAGACCTTCCCTTCTGGTGTTGCTCACAGACCAGGTCAACTCCTCCTGTGTCCAATCAGGAGTTGGAGGGATGGGGGGAACCCAGGCCTACCCTCTACACCAGGTTCCAGCCCAGGGCCCTGTGGATAGCAGCTGTCTATATATCCTGTATCAGCTGCATGACAGCTACAGCTACAAATCCCTGGTCTACTTCCCTATGGCCTTCCCCCAGCACCTTTTTTATCCTCACCATAGGGTCTTCCTCCTGAAGCCTGATCACACTTGTACACCTCAGTCCACCAGCAGCATTCCTTCTTGCTCACCCTCCACTAACTAATGGAAGAGCCTTTTTAAACCAGGAGTCCTGATTAGTCTGCCTGCCATAATTGATTCTAGTATGTTCTTAATTGGCTCCACGTGTCTTAATTAGCCTGCCTGTCTTAATTGGTTCTAACAGGTTCCTGATTGCTCTAGTGCAGACCCTGCTGTAGTCACTCAGGGAACAGAAAACTATTCACCCAGTGGCCAGTATATTTGCCTTCTACCAGATTCCTGTAACATCACTCCCGTTTCTGTTTTTTTCATTAGTTGTCCCCAGTATTTATTTGGTATCACGGACCTGTGGATCCTCCCCTTAGGCTGGGGGGAGGTCCTTTCACACTTCCTGGATGCCAACAGGACCAGATTCCTGTACTCCACTGGTCTGGGTCTGTCACAGGACATAGAGATGAATGGTCATAGGAATAAAATATAATTTTTTTTTGTTTATAAAAAGTAGATTGTGCCACACCAACCTGATTTCCTTCTTTGAGAAAATAACTGATTTTTTAGACAAAGGAAATGCAGTAGATCTAATATATCTAGATTTCAATAAGGCATTTGATACAGTTCCACATGGGAAATTATTAGTTAAATTGGAGAAGATGGGATTAATATGAGAATTTAATAAGATTGAATTGAATATGAGAAAGGTGAATAAGAATCTGGTTGAAGGGGAGACTACAACAGGTCATATTGAAAGGTGAAATGTCAGGCTGGAGGGAGGTCACTATTGGAGTTCCTCAGGGATCGGTCTTGGGACCAATCTTATTTAACATTTTTATTACTGTCCGTGGCATAAAAAGTGGGAGTGGGCTAATAAAATTCGCGGATGACACAAAGTTGGAGGTATTGCCAATATGGAGCAGGACTGGAATATCATTCAAGATCTGGATGACCTTGTAAACTGGAGCAATAGAAATGGGATGAAATGTAATAGTGCAAAGTGCGAGGTTGTGCATTTGGGGAGTATCAACAAGAATTTGTGCTAAAAACTGGTGATGTATCAGTTGGAAGTGACAAAGGAGGAGAAAGACCTGGGAATATTGGTTGATCACGGGATGACTATGAGTTGCCTATATGATGCAGCTGTGAAAAAGGCTAATGCAGTCCTAGGATGCATCAGGCAACATATTTCCAGTAGGGATAGGGAAGTGTTAGTACCATTATATAAGGCACTGGTGACACCTCATCTGGAATACTGTGAACAATTCTGGTCTCCCGTGTTTAAGAAAGATTAATTCAAACTGGAACAGGTACAGAGAAGGGCTACTAGGATGATCCAAGGCAGGAGTGCCATAACCTTGGTAGAAGTGAGGAGGCCATAAAGGCCCACCTCCCTCCATGGACCCACCCTGCTTTTCCTCTTCCCTCAAGGCCCTGCCCCTTCTGTGGTCCTACCACGTAGCCCCGTCCCTTCGCCAGGCCAGAAGCTGGAGCTGGGCCGTGGTTAGAGCCATCCGGGAAGCCTAGACTGCTCTAGGGAGCCCCACACCCTCCACCTGCCCTGGGCAGCACATCCCAGGGGGCGGGGTCACGGACTGGGGGCTGCTCTTGGGCTGTCTATGAGTCTATTGAAGTTGGAGGAAGTAAGAATCCAGGCACAGTTCCAAACTTTGTGGTTTGGGCCCATCTCTAATTATTGGAATCTTCCACAAATAATATGAATGAATCTCTTTTCTTTTCTGAATGAATTGACAATTTACTTGTATTAGAGACTTCCCAAGGACTTATATGGCTTCTCTAGAAAACATTAGCCTTTTGTACGCAGAATTATCCTGCTTTTCCCAGAATTGTTTGATAACATGTTGAACTCTGGAAACCAAGCTGAACTCTTAGAGCCACTAGCGGAACTGAAAGTTTACTCCTTGACAATTCAAGGCTCGTTTTTTTCCAGATTGCACTATTTGTCTGTTGAAAAGTGGGAAGTTTTGCAAAGGTTAGGTGTTGCCTCAGGTGTATTGGGAAATTACCTTTGCAGGTTTGGCCTGTATTAGGATGACACTTGAATTGTTGGAAAGATTTACATATTTATATTGCCTAAAAGTTTGGAAACTTTTTATCTGTAGCAAAGCACCATAGATCACAGAAAATATACAGAAGTCCAGGCACAGAAAAAATCAAGTGAGGACACTGATTGTGAATGAATTTTTCTTTATGTTATTTTTAAAAAACGGAGGGCCAGATCCTCAGCTGACTTCAGTGGAGCTGCACTGATTTACACCAGTTGAAAATTTTGACATAATATATTGAAGCAATGAATGTCCCTTGCCTGGCAGAATAGATCTCTGTTCTTAAACAGGATTCTTCATATTTTTATAGTGTACACAGAGCTGATGCTAGTCTCATCTGGATTCTTGCTGGGATATAATATTCAATAAGAAGTTAGGACATAGGGCTTGATTCACCTTGATTTATGCCTATGTGAGGCCACTGAAATCAGTGGAGCTACACTATTGGAGTGCAACTTGAGTAATGCAGTGAAGAACCAAGCTTTGTGGTCTTCAGTTGATATTTAAGCTGATTAATAGGTCTGTACTAGAGAACTGGTTCAGTTGCTATGTATGCTGGAGACCTATTCCAAAGTGCACCTTTGATAGGGCAGCTCTAATTTATGATTTGTCAAATCCCTCTAGAGGCTGAGATGCCAACCAGGGATCATGCTCTGGACCTTCATGTTAGGGGAATCCTCAGCTGCCTGTTTTGACCCTTTCATGGCTATAGTGATGCAAAAGGCCTATAGTGTGGGCCAGAATTTGGCCCATACATTTGTACAGGACTCTAGGATTAGGGTCTGCAGACTTGTTCCCAGAAACCCAGTACCTCAGAACAATCTGAAACATGCCAACTGCTAAGTGCCAAAAGTGCCAGCTGCTAATTATAGCACTGGCACAGATCTATATCAACATTCCCTGTTTTCATGT
Source organism: Chrysemys picta bellii (assembly GCF_011386835.1). Lineage (NCBI taxonomy): Eukaryota > Metazoa > Chordata > Testudines > Emydidae > Chrysemys > Chrysemys picta. The sequence goes on along the minus strand of NC_088796.1, from coordinate 34,478,615 downwards.
TCCTACAAGTCCCCCTCTATAGGGGAAATCATGACAGCTCTTCATTATTGATATTGCTACAATGTAGAGATACAGGCAATCCAGTGAAAATGGTTCAGGTTCTTTGTCTGAAATGTAGAGATAGTGCTTATCCAAGGGAAGAGTCTGACCTAAAACCCATTTCTAAAACCCCACAGTTAATGGGTGTTTGGAATTGCTATACTACAACTAATAATTTTAAATAATAACATTTCCAAACCCCCTTAACTCTGGAGGGGTTAAAAACTAATTCCAAATTTGAGGCTTGATCCCATTGTTAGTTCATTCCTTTCCTCAGCAGCGCCGGTATTTATGAGACCACTTTATACATATAATGTGTTTCTGTTCTTTTCTGTAATCACAGAATAACAACATAAAAGTTCTAAAGTTAAAAAGACCAGAGAGTGGTTTTACAACACTATATTGCACATTGTTTATATCATGTGAGAACTGCTTAGCTGTAGTCCATTTCAGAAGCACAAGTTATTGCAAAATTTGGAAGTAATTTTAGGAACCCAAGGACCTTGTGGCCCATGGACTCACTCCCTGAAAACTCCCCAGATGTGGAGCCACTAGGCAGATGGTGAGAAATGTGTTTTTACATATTCATCTGTTAATGCAAAGGTCCCAGTGCAGACATTAACACTCGAAAGTGTTATGTGGATTTGGAACAATCCCTGGAAGAGTTGTGTTCCATAAAAAATGATTCTGACAATCTGTGACAGAGATAATCCTGTCCTATTTCCATGCCAAAAGCCTGGTTTCCAATCAAGAAGCCAGATCTAATGAGCCAGACTCACTCCTGTACCCACACCAGTACTGGGGTGCTGCTTCCACCACTCCAGCCACTCTTCACAGCAGCACCCCAGCCCAGTGATTACATTATTACTATTCTTTTAATTTTTGTTCATTATTATTTTAGGTCAGAAAGAAGCAGCAGCAATGACAGGAATGATAAAGTAGTAGAAACAAATCTTGCATTTTTTCAGTTGCAGAGATGAATGATGATGATGATGATGATATATTTGTAGTACAGTAATGCCTAGAAGCCCCATCCGAGATCAGAGCCTCATTGTGCTAGGTACTGTGCAAACATAGTAAGAGACCGTCTCTGCCCTTAAGTCTAAATACAAGGCAGATAAAGGGTGTGTGGGGGGGGAAACAGAAGTGATTGATGAGTGAGCCAGGAATAAAGCTCACATTTCCTAACTTCCAGCCAGGTGTCTAGTCACTGGACCACACTGGCCAGACACAGTCTACAATGTTTTATAAGTGTTCTCAAACTATGACAATTTAAAAGGTATAAAGAAAGCCTGAACTTTTTTTCTTTAAAGGGAGGAGGAGAAGAAGGGGAGAGAAGAAAGGAGGTTCTGCTTGCTTTCATTATTAGAAATTCAAGTTTAGCCTACATAGTTCTTTTTCAGAAAGACTCTATGAACAACTTGAGAACTAATAGGCTTATGGTAATGATGTCAGAGACACCCAAGTGAGTAAAATCTGGAGCCTCCAAGTTTAGAGGCACACCCATATGTCATCACACAGAAGACAAATCCTGTTCCTCTGATAGAATGATGTAGGAGAAAGTTGGTATGGGGATTTTTTCAGAGCTTTCCTTCCCCTTAATCTCCTCCTGCAGTTATTACTGCACAAGTGGATATTCTGACTCAAAGGGTCTAATTTCTTAGTAAGGGAGGTACTAAGGGTGACAGAATCAGGCTCTGAGTGCACCAAAAGTCCTAATTAATTTTAATTTTGCATGTCTAGTATAATTACTGACTAGCCTTCCACTAAAGCTAAATCCTGAAATGGGTGGTTCATCTGTAAGCTTGGGAAAATCTCGTCACACACTGAAGTCACTCGTCTATTTGATTGCTAATTGCTTTTAAGAGTCCTGTTTGGCTAGTCCTACTCAGCAAGTAAGTATCACCAGAGAAAGATAGTAGATTTCCTAAGACATGGGTAGTAGCATAAACAAAGCTATTAAGGAGGATGGGGAAAACATTATCGATAATTTCTGGGGTAACTAGTAGAGGCAAAACAAATTCTGAGGACATGAACTTGGTCATAAACATCCTTTATTGCTCAACTGCTCCACAAGAAAATACAGGGGGAATGGAGAAAAGAAAAGAAATAAAGAAAGAAGGAAGGAGAAGGTATTTTGTGGTGTCTGGGACAAATTACATTATCAAGCAAGGATGTATTTTAATTAAAGGACAATATGTTTTTTGAGAGTATCGTCTCCTGCCTTCTTCCAACCTTCTACTCCAAGAGGAGATGCATAGATTTTGAGGTCAGAAGAGACCGTTCTGATAATCTAGTCTGACCTACATAATATAGACATGACAACATGAGATGAATTTGGACATAATGTGATTTCACTGCTTTACTGGAGATTCCTAAGAGGCAGATTAAAGTCAAAGACAACCAATGCACATTGGAGGGACTGAATATTTCAGCCACACTTTCTGGTCCCAGTTCAGCAAGGCACTTTAGCATGTGCCTAACTTTAAGCAGGTGGATAGTCCCATTGATTTAAATGGGACTAATTCTGTGCTTAAAGTTAGGCATGTACTTAAGTACCTTGGTGAATCAGTACCTGGACAAGAAAGTGTCTCTTTTTTTGTAGTCAGGGACCCAATTCATGATTGCTCTATGACCCTTAACAACAGTTCTGCCAGTGTACATGAGACATAAAGTCACTGTAACTGATCACTACAGAATGTTCCTGGCACAGAGAAAATTGGATTGAGATTTAGAAGTTCTGATGTTTATTTGGTATGTATTAAAAGTTTAAAAAAAAAAAACTTGATGTTAAACATGATTTCTGCTTCTGCCAGACATCTCCACTACAAGCTACATATCCAATGATATAGCTCAACAACAGGGATATTCAAAGAATAGTTAATGTGGATAATATAATGATTATGATCACAAATTACAACAACAATCATATTGGTCTTTATGTGGGTGTGTGAGGAAGCAAAATTCCTTCCTGAGCATCCCCAAAGGCAGGGCAGAGAAAAAAACACCCCCAACATGAACTATAACTAAATGGTCGTGGTTCACCCCCTACCTTCTGTGGGCTGGTCTCCATAATGGTGCAAATAAGCCATGTCCCACAAAGACATGTACCATTGGGAAGTGCTCTACCAGTGCACTGGAAAGCTTGGAGCTTTCAGAGACTGATTTCTGACTCAAAGTCTCTTGAGACAGTGCAGAGCTTCCTCCCCACTCCAATGCAGGTTTTACCTAATTGGCACAAATGGCTTCTAAGTCAAAGGACTTAATTTGAGGGATTGACATAAGGATTTCAAGGTAACAAAGTACAATTAATTTATCCTGCGTGCTAGGTGGCTAAGCCCCCATTTTGAGGTGTTTTGTGCTGCAGTGCCACCACTATTGCTAATGACATTCATCTCGATAACTTTTTTCCATTTAAAAGTAGACGAAAGCTGTCCTGGCTTTCCCATTACTTTACTGAGACAAGAATGTGGATGAGAAGAGCTGTCTGAAGTTTGATCTGGACAAGACAAAGATAACATGGTGGGTAAAAGGAAACATCCACAGTACTTGTGGGGGTATATGTTTCCCTCTTCTCTTGGTCAAATAGGTTTGCAACTTAAAAGTTCTTTTGGACCATTGTCTGCTTCTGAATTACAGGGTAGAAGTAGTGGCCATAACTCCAGTTATCAAAGCGACTGCAAACTTTCCTTTCAGAACTGGACCTCACTATGAATAGTCAAGTCTTTGTCACTTCCTGATTGTACAACTGTGATTCACTCTACTTGGGGATATGCTTGAAGACCACTCTGAAGTGTTACTTAACGTAGAATATGTCAGACCAGTTGCTTACGAGTTGTGATCTCTGCAAAGCATATTACATCCGTGCTCTGTATGTGGTCTTGACTTCATATTTGCTTTTGAGCACAATTCAAGGTGTTTGTATAGGCCTCATCTACACTTAAAAATTAGGTCGACCTAGCTACATTGCTCAGGGCTGTGAAAAATGTCATGCTCTGAATGCCGTAGTTACGCTGACCTAACCCCATGTAGATGCAGCTAGGTCAACGGCTGAATTCTTCAGTCAACTTAGTGACCACCTCTTTGAGAGGTGGATAAACTACATTGATGGAAAAACCCCTTGCACTGATGTAGGAAGCATCTATGTTACAAGCGGCATAGCTGTGGAGCTGCTGCTGCTGTAGCGCTTGTCATGTAGACATAGCCTCAATCTTTAAAGTCATATTGGCTCGACTGCTAGCTGTTCAAGACACCTCCCCAAATGTATTACCTTGAGAGATGAGATCAGCTAAGTTGCTCATTGACAGTCTCTAAATTTGAACTCTAAGGGATTGGAGATAGAGCATCTTTAGAAAAACATCTTCAACCCTGGAACTTGTTTCCCTTGTTGATCTGCCAGAGCCTGTTTTTCAACCTTCCAGGCATAGCACAAAGCCCATCTGTTTACTGACAGATGTAGTAGAAGGTAGGTAGGATACATGGGAAATCTCAGAATAGTTTGGGTCTAGTGTTTCTGCGTGTAGTGTCAGTAAATCTGCCTGCAATTTTGTTTTTTAAGAATATGTAGACATGCTCAGGGGCTTGAATGATGGATTTTTGTTTTATATCAGTATTAAACTAGTGATTTTTCCATCAGCATTTTGCTGGAAAAAGCCATTTCAACCAAAACAAAAATGTTCACAAAAGAATTTCATTTGGGTGAAAAGGTTAGTTTTTCAATTAAAAGTTTCTAAATTAAAAATTCTTTCTATTTTGGTGAGGGGAAAAAAAGTTTATCTGACTTTTTTTTACTCTTCAGTCCCTTTTCCAGTGATGGTGGGGAAATAAGTAAAAAGTAGTGTTTTTAAAAATTGCACTGGCAACCTTAATTCTGGAATTCCCTGTCATTTTAGTGCTTGACATCACCACATTAATGTTCTTTTAATGCAGTTTTGGATGTAATTTCCTAATTTAAAAAACAACAACCCTGAAAAACTGAAATTTTATCCTGTGGAACCATATATAGTGACCACCTCCTACTTTGGGTCATCAGCAGGGTTTGGACGGCTAGAGCCACAGCACAGGCTGCTAGGGTTTGCGCTAGGAGAGTGACTGATAGAAGTAGTAGGCTGTTATTCTTGGTGTGATTCACAGCTACTCGCTGCCAGCAGAGGACTCCAGAGACTCCGGACTCCGGGGTTCAAGAGGGGAGTAGTGTCTGGGTAACAGACCTCTCTGCCCCTCTCTCCCCCGCCACTGCCCCGGGTGACCACGCAGCCAGCTCGGGCAGTACCCTCACAGCGGGCTCTCTAGGGCCTGGCCCAGCTGGGCGGTCACCGACACGCGGGCTGCACGCGGTCGTGCGGCCACCGCACAGCGGGAGCTGAGGGATCACGGCCAACTCCCGCCTTCCCTCGCGGCCGCCAGAGGGCGGGGCTGCGGCGGAAAGTGAGGGCGGGCCATGAATCTCGGTCGCCTGGGCGGGGACACGTAGCGCGCTGCGGAGCAAGGCGATTGGCCGGCGGCCGTTGCGCGGTGCCGGAGTGGAACGTCTGCACAGGGGCGGCCGCACGCGCCCGCAGCCCGGCCGGGGCCCGCCCCTTCCTTAAAGCCGCAGCCCGGGTAGGAGCCGCAGTGGCGGCAGCAGCAGCGGCCAGTGCCAGGCGTCGTTGGCTGCAGCGCTTCGTTTCGGAGCGCTGACTGGATGCGGCAGAGCCTCTCCCGCTACCCCCAGGCACCAAGCCCCGCCGGAGTCCGCGTCCCTCGCCGCGCAGCAGCCGGCGCCCAGGGCTGGCAGGATGTTTGACAAGACGCGGCTGCCCTTCGTGTTCCTGGATGTGGTCTGCGTGGTGCTGGGTACGTCTCCGGCTGCTTCGGTGCCTTGCTCTGTCTCCTGCCCCGCTTGCTATCTCCCGGGCTGTGCGGGGCTTGGCACCCTCCCTGCCGCGGTGTGGGGTGCGCGCCTGGCTGCAGCAGCGTTCCGCTCGGCTCGCGGTGCGGCTCACACGCTAATCACCGGCTGTCCGCCCTCCCCTGGGAGGGAGGCTGCTCCAGCTGCCAGCACAGGGGCAGCCTTCTCTGGCTGACTGCTTCCACTGCTCTCCCATCACCTTTCATCCTTTCCCCGCCCGCTCTCCCCTCCCTCCGCACCAGAGCGACTGGGAGCCTCTCTCCTTCCCCTCCCCTTCACCTGGAGAAACCTGGTCGCTGCGACTGCCCCAAATCAGGATGATCAGCGGCTGGTTAACGCAGTTAATGGCTTTAAACAAGAAGCACGTGTGTAGTCCTATTGCGGTTCGTTACCGGCAGAAGTGAAGTATTGGAGGGGGTTGCCCTCCGGTAGAGCTAGTTCTGCTGGAAAGCAGATGGCTTGGGCCGTCTTTCTGTAGGTTTTTGAGGTTCACTAGGATTTTGTTCCTTTCTTTACCCAGGTATGTTAATGTAGTTGACGAGCTTGCGACAGTGGTGATGAAGAGGAAATGAGTGTTTATTTCTAGAAGGCTAAATCTTACTAATTTTGTCTTGTGTAATGTGATGCATTTCTGCTCTCTCAACCTCTTCCAGGTCTCTAACCTTTTTCGGGTTTTTATTTTTCATCTGCTTTGACAGTTAATGAGTAGCAAACCCATTCTGGTTACAGCCCAAGGAACTTCTCTGTATTGTAGGCTTTGTCTTTTGGAGATTTGTTTTTCTTTCCTCCTTGGTTTAGGTAGCCCACGTTTTTCTGCAGAAAAATCAACAAGAGGGCTAGTTAGGAAAATGTGTTTTGTTCTTTGTTTTGTGGCATGAAGGATGGGTACACAGTAGTAATGATGCAGTAGATGAAATATACAATAAATCCTTTCCTGCTTAAAATGAATAGGCTTATCCAAAAAGTTTTTGTCTTCATCTTAATAGGTTATTGTACAATAAGCCTGGTCTAACAAATCCCTGATGATTAGAGCATCTGGTTGTTGTCCATATCCTCCACTCTCCAACCCTAGGCATTTGTAAAGGTAACCTCCAATTTACAGAGCTAGTAGTGGGGAAAACCACTCTTTAGTAAAAGCTGATCCAAGTAAATGGATGGAATTCCAAGTATAACTCATAATCTCCGCAGCATGCTCGTGGTGATGTAGCATCTTCTTCCATAAGCAGATGTCAGTATTGGACTTGGTGCAGACTAATAGGAACGTTTAAGGGTTTTCAAGTTCTTTCACTACTATTTACTAATGTCTACTGTCTAGCATGCCCCCGCCCTGTCAAAACTGTTAACAGCATTTAGTGTGACTTCCCTGGCGTTAATACCCATCCTTCAATAATAGTGCAGCTGCACTGTTGGTATAAATGGTATAAGGGCTAATGGATGGTTTTAGTGTCATGTCATCAAAACCTTGCCATACTGCTGAGAGGATCACATGTCTGGTCTTTGGGCTGTAGGTGAAAACATCCTTCAGTTGATCCAAAAGACAGATTTTTTTTTTTAAATGGACCTTAATAAGAAAGCATAGTTGTGCTCTTGCTGAAGAAGCAATTTCATGTTAACAAAAATAATAAATGCAGTGGAATATTTTAATGTCAATTTGGAACACCCCCTCCTTTCATCATTTATATCTGCATCTAATGATCACTCACTTTTTTTTTTTTTTTTTTTTTTAAAGTTTTAAAGTGAAGACATTTCCAAAATGGCCACGAGCATGCAATCATCTCATCAGTTTTTAGTGATATACTGCCAAAGCAGTCGTGTCAGATTATAATTGATCCTGATTGGCCAACTTGGAACTGTAGCATTCCCTACCTGCAGCTCCATTAGACATCCTAATACATTGACATCAGTAGGACACTACTTTTGGAAAGCAGATTTGGCTCCATTTAGCCAAATGGCTGCAAGTTGTGATCAGTTACAAAACTTAGAATATTTTCAACAGCCTCGCTATATTAAATTTTGATACTTTTTTGTGGCCTTTCAAGTGGTTAAGTCTTCATTTTATATTGGGATTTTTAAATGCCTTTTTAATGGGTCAAGTATTTAGCATTACATGTACATTTTAAATTCAAGACAGTAAAATTTTCTTTAATTTAAAATATGTAAAACATATAAACCCTTCACAGCAAATTAAAATTAAGGGAAGGTGACCAAAAAAATTACATGAATCTTAAATTTCCAATGATGGATACTATTAAAATCATCTGAGCCTGTTTCTCTGATCTCCCCTTAAGTCTGTCAGCTCAAACTTACATAGACTAAAAGTTCTGTTTTAGTTTTCTCCTCCCCACGATCTCCTTTCTTGATCACTGTGGACAACACTACCATTCTGCTTGGTACTCAGGCCTGGACTTTCTCTCTGACTCAGACATATCTCTAGGTTCTCTCACTGAAGTTATATCAAAGCCTTGTTGATATTTGTGTATTACATCCCTAAAATATGGCCATTTAAATCCATCCACATAGCTAAACTTCTCATCCTGGCTTTTCTCATATTGATTACTGCAATGTCTCTTTCTTTGGCCTTGATAAATCAATCCTGCTGTGCTCATTTCCATTCAGAATGTTGCTGCAAAGATTATTTTCCTATCCTGTTGTCTTGACTATGTCATTCTTCTCTTTTGAAGCCCTCCACTGGCTCGCCTTTTGATAAGAACAGATTTAAAGTTTTTATTAAAGCTAATGTTAAAAAAATTACGTAATACATAGGTTGAGAAAAGAGTGTCTGTACATCTGGGTATAGTGCTTAGATTATCCACAAATACAGAGTTTGTTTTTAAAAGTCATATGATACATAGAGTACATAATCCGCAATAACTCAAATTTAGGTGAATAAATTTAAGAATACAGTTTAGATATTAGCATCCAAGTATTCAGGTACATCACTTATGCAAAGTTGTACAGAGATTTGGTTGTGGAAAGCAATATATATATATAAATGAGTGGAGATTGTCCCTCAGTAAGTGAGAACTAGGGTAGATTGTCCATTTAGGGAATACAATCGATCAGGGAAGTCTTTCAGTTACTTTCCTCGCTACGCTTCTCATCGGCACTATAGCATCAAACATAAGCTACTTGTCTTCACTTTCAAGGCCCTTCACAATCCATCCTTACCCTAGGGCATACCTATTCTCTCTTATTCAATATCTTATCAAAAGGTTGGCACCTTCCTCTGACTCACAGCATCATCACCTTTATGCTTTCTCCCATGCCGCCCCTTATGTTTGGGAGAAGCTTCTTGTAAACATCTGAAAAACTAACTCGTTATTCTCTTTCAAAATTCTCCTTCGCCATGAAGCCTACAGAAAACTTGACAACAGCTAGGTTGTCGATGTGCTGACATCATAGCCTAATCAGTCTGACCAATGCAGTCTCATTGTTTCCTTGTACTTCTCCCCCCCCCCCCCCCATCTGCCTGTATGCATCTGTTGTCTTCTTTGGACTGTAAGCTGTTTGGGGTAGGCACGTTCTTTGTTCTGTATGCAGCAGTTAGCACAGTGGGGTCACAGTCCATGACTGAGGCTCCTAGGCAATACAAATTATTATTAATAGAATGAGCTCCTGCATGGCCCATGAGTGAACACCCCTCTTGCTCAGCAGCAGAATATTCTTATTCTTGGACCCCTCTTGAGAAAAGAACGCACTTAGGTGCCTTGCTGAATTGGAGTCTGAGTACTGGATAGCTGAGAGTCTCTTCTACAAACGCATCTTCTTTAGCCTAAGCTAGTTAACGGGGTGGGGGGATGTTACCAGTGTGTCACATGAAGAGAATTGTTCCACACCCGTAGGCTTAAATGCATTGACAAAACCTGACAGACGAGGTGGGGGAGGTGATATCTTTTATTGGACCCGACTTCTGTTAGCGTGAAAGCTTGTGTCTCTCACCTACGCAGAGGTCTTCTTCAGGTCATCTCTAATTCGTTAAGATACGTGGGCTGTACTATTTGTAAAATTAGGGAATGGCTTAGTTAATACATGAAGGGGGCAAGATGGGAATAGACTTTGGTGCTAGATTGTCTGTCTTGAGTGAGTGAGCAAATCCCTGGGAAGAGCACCTGATTTTAGTTCAGTGTATTATGGAGAGTGTGGCTTTAGCCTCAGGTCTTCATGAAAGATATATTTACACTTCTGAGGGAAAACTCCTGCCGGATATGAAATGCTTCTAGTTCTCCAAACATCCTTGCGTCTCACCTTGTGTTACTCAAATTATCTGTGTGCCTGTGGGACTAAAGATATCCACAGGTCCCCTACTGGAGATTAAGCTTAATGTTTCATGAATGTGATCACTGGGGAGTGTCTGATATAGCAGGGGAAACCCTCCTTAACAGTGTCATTCAAAACACTTCTAGCTTGATAGATCAGCCAGAGTCTGGGACCAACCTCAAATTTTGATATGTTGTCATAAAAAAGGTTCTTACACTATTGGGGGGGGCGCGTTTGCTAAGATTTTATATATAAACTTTCTTTTTGGAGTCTTCTACAAAATGATTAGATTAGAATTTCACTGTATCTTAAGTGTCTTTTTTTCCCTCTTTTTTTTTTTTCCCCTTCTTTTTCCTATGTTTCCTATACAGTACTGGACTGCAAGACTGTGGGCAATAGCCTATTTTCAAGGTGATTGTACTATATATCTTTGCTTACAGGGAAATATTTTTTTCTCCTCTAGAAAATACAGGTGGTCTGAAGTACTGACTAGCTCCTCTTCCTGCACACTCCAGAACATCCCTCTTTTCTAATGGAGAAAAGTGTGTCCGTGTATCTTTCAGTTGAGCCCTCACTTATATATTAAGATTACCACAGAGGAACACAATGCTTACAAGATAGTAATATGCAGTCCTTGCCCCAAAGAATATACAGTGTAATACAAACAAGACGGAGTGAAAATGCAACACCCTTACAAGTAACGCTGGGTGTCAAAGTGCCATAGAAGCTGGTCGGTTTGTTTTCTAATTAGACAAGCTTGTGTTAATTACAGGGCTTCTTATTTCCTGACTCATGTCTTCCCTGACTCATGTCTTCCCTGAAGACCGTAGTTGTTTGCAATCTGGGCCCACAGGTAAAAGCACATGACATTTGCCTACAAGATGTGCTGACTTCTTATTGAAGAAGGTGAACAAATTTATCAGTTTGAATAACGGAAAAAATCAAACCCCATAATCTGTTACTTAACCCATACAGAATAAACTATTGACTTAACAGTTGGTGACAGTTGTGGGGTAGAAATCCTTGGCTGTAGGTACAATAAAGCTGTAAGCTATGAGGAAATAGAAATTTTTCTTCTTCCTGTTGATGATGAATTGACACTACTGATGTCTTAACATGGTTGATGAAACACCTGTGATGCTATTAGAGAAATACTCTAACTAGGTAATTTAAGGAGGAAGTAAACTATTTACAAAAGGAGAGGATTACCTATCCTTTTTCTTGAATTGTGTTGGGTACAGCTAAAAAGATGAGTAATTTCTTTTATAGCGCAGATAATCTTGTCCACCTCCCATAAAGCTGGTGTAGTGTGGCAAAAGCAATAATATACAAATATCAATTAGTCACTATTGATTAATGGGGTGGGGGAGAAAGCTCTTGTCTTCCAAAGAGAACATCGCTAAAAAGCAACAGAGGATCCTGTGGCACCTTTAAGACTAACAGAAGTATTGGGAGCATAAGCTTTCGTGGGTAAGAACCTCGCTTCTTCAGATGCAAGCTTATGCTCCCAAGACTTCTGTTAGTCTTAAAGGTGCCACAGGACCCTCTGTTGCTTTTTACAGATTCAGACTAACACGGCTACCCCTCTGATAAAAGAGAACATCGCTGACTATAAGTATGCTTTTGTGTTTAATAAATACTTCAAATTAGATAAGAGAATGCTGACTCTGTTAGATTTAAATCAGCTTCATTTTTAAAATATTGAAAGTGATGGATTGAATTGTGAAAGTTGCAGAAGAGTATTGGATTATAATTTGTCTGGAACAAATGTGGACCAGTATCTCTTTTCCACTCTGGGTGGATCAGAGACTAAGGCGATGTCTCTACTGCCAAAAAAGATAGTGGTGTGGGTCTACAGAAGGATAGCTGAAATGTTTAGTCATAATCTTGCTGTAAAAATCCTAGTTAATTCTCATAAACTATCTCTCTAGTTTTAAAACCCCCCTCCCCATATTTTTCCCCACATGGTCTGTCTACACTCCACCAAAAGAAGCGTGCAGCGTAGAGTACGTGAACATGTAGCCCCTGCCCCCAGCACAAATAACATTATAGCTGGTGGGGCACAGCTTAGGTGAGCAGCGAAAAGATGCCCTGAAGGGGGTGGGTATGTATGTGAGTACATACCGTAGACCCTTCCTACTACCCCAAGCATTGCTTCCTGTCTACGCTGCTGTTTTTAGCAGCATAGTGTCCTGCTGCTCCTGTGCTGTTGGAGCCCGTCCCTGCTGTAGAGAGAGGCTTCAGTAGCAGCAAGCTGCTGATCTGTTTGTTTTGTTCCCCCGCCCCACCCTGTCTCCTCCCCACCTCTAAAGTATTTCGCTGATGTGTAGCTACACCGGGGTGAACAAACTTTTTGGCCCGAGGGCCACATCTGGGAGCTTGAGGGCCAGATTAAAATGGCTGGTGGCCCGAATTCGGCCTGCGGGCCACCCTGAGCTACATGCTGCTGTGTTAGTGTGTGTATTGTAGATGTAGCCTCAGTGAAGGCAAAGCTTAAATGACAGCTGAGGTGTCAGTGCTGATCAAACAATGCCTATTTCTGTGTAGTGTTGCAGTTCCTGAACGCTGTAGTTCCCCAGCCTTGCCACCTCTACCTTGACTTCTTGTGACTCACAAACATACTGTTGGTACCACTTCCAAGTTTATCATTATGTGGATGTTAAACTTCTAGAATGCAAATTGTTGTTGAATCTTCAGAGTCCGGTGAAAGGGGCAACTTGTCTTCAATTTAGCTACGGTGCACGTGAGAGAAGCATTCTCTTCTAAGATCTATTGAGAGCACAGGTGACTGACCAAAACTGCAAGGCTTTTTCCTCACCCTGTTTTTGTTTTTCCTGATCCCCGAATGCTTTTGCTGCCAAGAACAGCACCAAAAAACTCCCTTCACTTTGCATAATGTGATCCACTTCATGCAGAAGCTGTCACTTCTGCCATATTAGGAAGCAAAAATCCAGAGTTAGTCTTAATCTAGCATTTACTAGTTAATAGCCATTGTCTTAAACCACTGGTCTGGCTCTTATGTTTTAGGTGGAAGCAACTGGGTTTTAGTAGCTTCAGTTCAAACTGTATATAGTGTACTTACTATAGTTGTTTGCCTTCATGGAAAACTGATGGATTAAATTTTAAAAACTTATCATTCTGTCCCTGGCACAATTATGAAGATGCAGGTGAGCAGTTCAATTGATCAGTAAATCTCTCTACCTATATTAGGTGGTTGTGGGAGGGGAAGGAGAAGGATGGAGATCAAATGTGATAATCAAAGGAAAGTAAAAGAGGTTATTTTACACAATCAGGGAGCAACTGACTAAAGAGACCTTTTACATTGGGCAAACAACATAGAGGGTCTTAGCCTCCCTCCCCCTCCCAGCACATGACTGGTGGCAGCACTTATGGGTGGAAGTGGGAAGAATGTCTTCAGGTTTAGTTCAGCTAGACCAAATATGTGAAACCAACTACCAAAAGTGCGATGACTGGAAGAACACAATAAATAGCTACAAAAGTTTGAAAAGTCCCTACTAGTCACAAAAGATTAAGGTCACAAAAGCCTCAATAAAAAGTAATCAATTAGCAGGTTATGTTAGAATTCTAGACTCTACTTACAGAAGTCGGAGATGGTAAAGACCCGTAAGTACAAGCAGTCCATCCTCTTGTCTGCTAGTGTGATTTGTTCCCTTTCATATGGTCTTGAGTGCTCCATCCAACCTGCTTTTAACTGTCCATTAAAAAAAAAAAGGGGGGGGGGATGGGAGGGCTTCCCCCTCTTTGCTGGGAGTCTGCTTCAATAAAATAAATTTGGGCCTCATCCAAAGCCTGTTGAAGTCAGTGGAAAATACTGATTTCAGGAGACAATTTTTAAACAGTAATTGTCTGCTTTTCAGGCATCAGTGTAAAATTAAAAGAAAACTCCCAGTTTTGCCAATTCTGTACAGTTTATTTATAGTCTGTCATGAAGCACAGAAACCCTAATGTAAACTTTTTCACCATCCAACTTCTGCTGAAATCAATGGCAAATCTCCTGATTGACTTCAGAGGGAACAAGACTGGGCCATGTGAGATGAACATGAAGATATCACAGTGGTGCTGTGTGTGAGAAACAGGACTCTCTTAAAATATACCGTACTTTAACTTCTTGGGATACATTGTTACATGACCACAGCATTGTAACTACTGTGCATTAACTCATGTGTGGCTACAGTTCTGACCACAGAATAAACTTGCGGTTATGATTTGGTTTTATGCTGCAAAGATTCTGACCGGGGGGAGATGTTTGTAAATTGTAATGAGAGGATATAGTAACCCCTATGGCAGGGGTGGGCAAACTACAGCCTGGGGGCTGCATTTAATCTGGCCCTCGAGCTCCCGCTGGGGAGCGGGGTTGGGGGCTTGTCCTGTTCCCCGCATGCTGTGGCTCCGCGCGGCTTCCGCAAGCAGCGGCATATCTCCCCTCCAGCTCCTATGCGTAGGGGCAGCCAGGGGGCTCTGCACACAGTTCTTACCCCAAGCGCTGCCCTCATAGTTCCCGTTGGCCAGGAATGAGGGCCAATGGGAGCTGTGGGGGCAGCACCTGTGGGTGAGGCAGTACGCAGAGCCACCTGGCCGCACCTCTGCATAGGAGCCAGAGGGGGGGGGACGCTGCTGCTGCTTCCAGGAGCTGCTTGAGGAGGTAAGTGCCGCCCGGAGCCTGCACCCTTGGCCCCCTCCCATGCCCCAACCCCCTGCCCCAGCCCTGATCCCCCTCCTGCCCTCTGAACCCCTCAGTCCCAGCCTGGAGCACCCTCCTGCACCCCCAGCCCTGCAGCCCCACCCCGGGCCCACACCCCCAGCTGGAGCCCTCACCCCCCTGCACTCCCTCCCCCAGCCCGGTGCCCCCTCCTGCACTCTGAACTCCTCCTTTCTGGCTCCACCCTAGAGCCCGCACCCCCACCCCAATTTTGTGAGCATTCATGGCCCATCATACAATTTCTATTCCCAGATGTGGCCCTCAGCCAAAAAGTTTGCCCACCCCTGGTGTAGCTACACATCAGTGAAATGCTTTGGTGGTGGGGAGGAGACAGAGCAGGGCGGGGGAACAAAAAAAACAGATCAGCAGCTTGCTGCTGCTGGGACCTCTCTCTACAGCAGGGAAGGGCTCCAGCAGCAGGGACTTGCCGGAGCCTTTCCCAGCAACCTCCCCCTTGCCAGACCCTCCCCCCAGCTAGAGCCTTCCCCCTCCCCTGCATCCCAACTTCCTGCCCCAGCCCAGAGCTTCTTGCCCCAACCTGAACTCCTCATTTCTGGCCCCACCCCAGAGCTTGCCCCCTCAGCCAGACCCCTCACACCCTCTTGCAGTCAGCTCCAATTTGGTGAGCATTCATGGCCCGCCATACAATTTCCATACCCAGATGTGGCCCTCAGGCCAAAAAGTTTGCCCATCCCTTCCCTATGGGATATTATGTTTGTGCCCTTTTTTAGGGGGATGAAGGCTGGTTCTTTGAGCTAGTTTTTATTGTACTGTGTTATTTATATTTGTTTAAAGTGGGGGGGACTTGGCAGCAATTCTTCCATCGTCGTCTTTTTGGTCTAGATATGAAAACTTTTGACTATTAATGATCTAAAGCAGAAGAACCCCTTAATGATTTGGGGAGTGCTTATACTCCCAGTGTCTGCGTATGTTCTAAGTGATAGTGTGTGTGTGTGTGTGTGTGTGTGTGTGTAATTGTGCTCAAGTATCACTTCAGGAACACCTATGCAGTCCTAGTGCAGATATTCAGAAATAGGCCCCTTTTAATTTATCGTGGCTATGCTGTTTCCTCCTACTGCAGACTTACTCATGTGAGACCTAGCCATTCTTCCAGGATGATAGGGAATGAGCTCACCATTTGATTATAACTGCTTTCCAATCTTAATGCTGAATTGCTTATTACCATTGTTTGTTTGGGTTCCACTCTGGTTAACTTCTCCAATTAATATTTATCTGAAAACTAGTTAGATGCTGTCACTTGTATTCATAATTTTTTTTTAATATTAAACTTTTGAGCTGTGTAAGTCATTGAAGAGATTTAGCTTGTGAAATCAAGATACCTTTAAAAGTGACCTACAAAAGATGTAGAAAAATTAAATGTTGTGCCCCTGGTGCTGCTTTATTTATAATGTCTCCTTCTTGACATAGAAATATCAGCAAAGGTTTGTTCTTTTTTAGTTTTTCTTGAAGATGTTCTGTAGGCCTCCAATGTTCACTGTACCCCTCCAATTAAGCTGTAAGAGTTTTTAATGTCAGCTCTTTAACTGACATCCTTTCTACCAAGTGACAGCAGGTATTGGCATCAAATGGATATTAATTAAAAAATTTTTTTAGGCAGGTTGAGTAAAAATGTCTCCCCTCCTCCCCCCCCCCCCCCGGTTTAGCTTTCAGCCTCCTGTGATGTCACTTCACGAGGTTCTCCAGTTACCACAGAATCATCTTAAAAAGACAGATCTGAATTTTTCTTTTTTCTAGTTAAAATTAACCTTTCAACCTCTTGCATATAAAGAAGCATCCACAAAATAGGCAGAAGTCCACTTCTCCTTCCATCCTCCCCAATACACACATTATTTGCTTTCATGTTTACAGTTCTTTCTGTGACCTGTATTAAAATCAGAATTTCATTCAGACTCAAGACTCTGTCACTTCTTATTCTCTTCTTAGATCTGTGGTCACATCAGCATTGGAAATGGAACTTTCTTCTCAAAGGGAACGTTTGTAATAACGGACATCTAAAATATATGGCAAGGCAGTTGATCTGTATATAGCCAATGGTTCTATTATAATCTTCAACAGGGCAGATAATACCTCTACACACATGAAATATTGTGGTATCTAAGCACTTACTTCCCTGTATCACTTAGCTTCCTTCTTATTCATATAGATAAAAGTTGAGAAAAGTTAGATGAGATGTATCTGAACATATTGTAGAACCCTTCTGTGTACTCAAATGTGACAGTTACATAAAAAGCTTATTAATTTTAAACTAACTCTGAACAAACTTGTCTAGCTTCAAAAGTAGAAATATTTTTTTTTTCAAAAACAAATACTAGGTCTAATTACTTAAACTGCATTTTAATGCACATTTATTTTCAAACACTATAATAATGACAGTTTAAAGCCACAACTGGTGTGCTCTGGAAACAGTTATAAGTTATGAAAACTCCAGGTTGCCAAGAGAATGCCTGGCTCTGATTACTAAAATAGTTCTCTTATTTATATTCTGATGCGTGCTATTGGGATACAGTATGGGAAAAATGGCATGGTCTTAGGGATGGTGTAGTGTGTTATGGAAAACCTGTAGTTTCTCTGACCCTGCCATCATAACCCGGATCTGTTAAGAACCCTGTTTGTTTAAGTAGAACACTGCTGTGCTACATTCTTACTAACCTGCACAGGAAAGGAGAACCTTTGCATCTTTCCATAGTTAAAAATCAGTCATGTGTACAGAGTTCATGGTCATTGACTTGAAAATACTTTCAGCAGTTGCAGTCCAATGTATTCTAGCTTGGGGTGAGGAAATGGTCAAACCATCTAACTTGACAGGCTTTCAATAAAACCTGAATCACTAGATTCATTTTACACACAGACTTTTAAACAGAAAATCTGTGATTGTAGCTGCAGAACTTCTCCACCTGTTTGACAGCCTGCTTCCTTTTTGGGAATAGGGAAGGCAAGATATGAGTGGGCTGGACAGCTACAAAATCTGGAATAACAAGGTCTTGACCTTAAGTTGATTTCCTTTTTAATAATTTTTGTAAGTGATCATGTTAATGCAGCCAGATTCAAATTCACTGTATATTCCTACCTGTACTACTGTGGTTAAAATCAATTATTCTAATATGTGCTGAATATTTGCAGCAGAATGTACAGGTGGAGTTCAGTAGGATTTACAGGCAGTCAGCAACTCTGAAAATCAGGCCACTGACCTCTCACTGCCTCTGTTTTCTCCATCTGTAAAACTCAAATTGTACTTGTTTGCATACTTAAAACAGGGGTGGTGAAGCTTAATGAGCTCATTAATGTTTTTATAAGGTACTTCAAAGATGTTATGTGTAATTCATTTTTAATTGGGGTGGATAATGTAGGTAAGAAAATGAGAATCTAATTTCCCATAGAGCTAACCTTAATTGGTGGAGAGAGAATAGCTTTAATCCTTACAATAAATGATTGATTTAAACAGAAATCTCTCCCCCCTCCCCTTCACCATGCCCAGCCTCAAGAATTTCTATGTACAGTCTCCTCCAAGCCAGAGGATAAATCCTTTCCCCCTCTCCCCCTTCCCACTTCTGCACTCCTGAGCAGTCACAGCCATCCTTATCCAGCAGGAATGGCACAGTAAATGACTTCCTCTTTGAGATGCCATCTGTATCACATCACAGGCTGGGCCAGCGAGGTAGCTATTAAAGAGCATTGTGGTTATTACTCTTCTTAATCTTATTCCTTCTCAGCCACCCAGCAAGTTATTGGCATGTTCTCACTAATGAAAAAAGAAGTTGCAAATAGTATGAAAGGAACAGGAAGAAATGTTAGCTCAGTTTTATTATAGTTAGTATAGCTTTAAGCAAATATGTACCCTCTGTTTGTCAGAAGGCTTTCTTAAATTACAGTATCAGAATCATTAGGTTGGTATAAACATGATAGTATTAAAAATGCTTCAGCTAACAATCTTAGGCACTTACGGTCAGGGCAGGAAAGATCTACTAGCCAGGTATAAATAGGAAAGACAAGGTAAAGGGAACCTGCCAGTGAGGTCCAGGGGCAGCATTCTGGCAAACAGCCCAGTTTTTCTCCCTTCACTCATTCCTGGCTGCTGGGAATAAAGAGGGTGCATTGATCTCCACCTTCTGTATCTGCCTCTGTCTAGCTACTAGGTGTTTTGACAAATGCTAAGCACCTCTTTCCCTCTTCTGTTTCAAGGAGCTTTCTGTCTCTTCCAGTCATTGCAGAACCTCCTGGCTGTTCTGAGGGGCTCTCTCTCTTTCTATTGGTCTTCTATGCTTTGTGTCAGCCTCCTGGCTGCTCTGGGTAAGGTGGGTGGGGGAAGAGGGCTCTGCTACCTCTACTCCTCCAACTAAGGTGTCTTTGAGGTGGTCTTCCCCTAAGTGAATAGTCCAGCACCTTTCTTGGTGTCAGCTGCTCACTGACTTTCCTCAGCAATGTGAATCTGACTTTTGACTTAGTTTCCTTGCTGGCCATAGGATTCTGATAAGCCGTGGCAAAACTCCCACTGATTGGCAAATTGAATATTTAATAGTCCTGGGCACTCTCTTCCCACAGAATCTATCCTTCCATTATCCTATAGGAATGTTTGTATAACACTTATATTTGCATAGTTTATAGGGAAAACTCAATTTTTCCTGTAGCTTGAATCCTGAGAACCTATGGTTATACAGTTTGATGGAATGTTAGCTGAGTGCTGGGCTAGGTCACAGCATAATTCTAGGAATTAAGAATGTGATCTGTAAAAGTGTATTTTAATTTTAAAAAATCACTAAACTTTTTGCTAATGAATAGCATTCAGTTGGAGACTCCTTGTGTGGAATCCCAGCCTGGAGCACCCTCGTACATCCCAAACCCTTCAACTGCAGCTGGAGCCTTCACACCCCCTGCATCCCAACCCCTTGCCCCAGCTCTGATCCCTCTCCTGCACCCCAAATCTCTGAGCCCCAGCCCGGAGTCCCCTTCTGTGCCCCACCCTGGAGCCCGCCAAGTATTACTCCGGTTGACTTCTCATAGTCCGGTTCCCAATTCCCAAGTTTTCTTAACTTAAAATATTTCATTAGGTCCCTACAAAGTTTTCAGTTTTGAAGTTAAAATAAACTCTGTTCTATTTTCCTCTTAAATTTGTGGGGGCTATGCCATTTTTGGCTGCATCCAATTTCTTTTTCCTGTTAGACAAGAGGAGTAAGAGTTTCAGGAACATACTTATGTGCTTAACTTTATGTTGTGGTGCTGTGAGTAGTTCCAGTGTATATGCATAACTTTATTTTTGTGAATAAAACAAATACACATGAGTATATCACTGCAGCCCAGACTATGAAACTTGTGTGCCTAAAACTACTTTTGTTTCAGGTTCAGTTAAACAAAAGTGTGTTGTGTCCAAAACATTCCCCTACAATGTTTTCAAACCAAATACTATAGCATGACTAGTATGTGAGAACCAAGAAGTGAAATCAGTGGTGGCTAAGACTGAGAAGAGCTACAATAGTTTTCTGACTACTCAAATTGAGGAAAGGGGAGAAAGAAGGGTAAGTAACAGAATAATTAGAAGTAAACTAGACTCTTAACATAGCCAATTTTAATATTGGCAACATGAATAAGGAAATTAGACTTAAAATATGAGATTTTAAGTTCTTGATGATGCCTTTTTAAAGAAACAAGTGTCACCAAACTAAAAGAGCAACTTGTGATTTTGCTTTAAAATAAAGTGAGGAAAACTTTTTTCTTATCATGAATTGTGACTGTTCTTAGAACAGTACAGTAATGCCTTTATCCTTTACCCCCAGTTCAGGGTCCATTACGTAACTGCTACTACAGTAATAATCACTTTGGCTTATCTGGTATAAATTATGTTGAACAAAGTTAATGCCTGTATTTAACTTTATATTCTGTCATAACCTCTATAAAATAAGGAAGAACAATAAATTAACAGAAGGTATGTAATGCTGTGGCTGCAATAAGAGAGTTGCAGCCTATTCCTTTTGTTTTAGATTGGTAGTATAAGACACTCCTGTTGCACAGCCAGGAAACTTGAAGATGGCAGCTGTACATGGAGTAAAGACTTTTTTCCAAGAAACTTCTAATTCTCATGTAGCCCAAGGGGCTACATATGACTGAAATATGGAGTGTGTGTGACCTCATTGTCACAGTGCCAGTGTAGTGTGGCTAGCATGCATCTGACCTAGGGTTGCCAAGTTTGGTTGGACATTTTTCTGGAGGTTTCATCACATGTGAGCTTCAATTCAAGATTAATCTTTAATTCCTGGAGATTCCCAGACAATCCTGGAGAGTTGGCAACCCTAATCTGAGCCCGCTATGATTGGGGTGCCTTAGTGGGCCTTATTAATAATTGGTTAACACTTCTTTTTTTTCTGAATGAACATTATTAGCCTATTGACTGTTTTTTCTGGCTGGAGGGAAACAGAGATTGGATAAACTGGTGTACTCTTCAAGGCAGGAACTATTTGCCTCTGCAGGTGTGTGCAGTACTTAGTTTACTCTTGGTGCTGCTGGAATACAAATAATAAATCATTATATAAAGAGCAAGAGGAGGAGAAAAGACAGTCTTTTCCTGTAGCAGCAGGAGGCTTATTTTAACAGATGCCATCTTACTGGGTGTATGCTCCACTGCCTTTTGTGATCTAAAATTTTCTAAAGATAGAACTGGGTATTTGATAAACAGCTTAGTTATTAAAGTTGACCTCTGTTGGAATTAGGGTGCTCTGTGATTTGGACTAGACTTGAGGGGGCTTGAAATAGCTGGAGATGGGGCAAGGGATGAACAAAAACTGGCTGATTTGCCTCCCATTCCAGTTCTTCAAAGCCAGACTTGATGCCCCTTTCTCAGCATCTCCCATAGAAGGAGACCTGACACTTTGTATTTCTATTAAGGAAGCTCTGTATTTGCCTGGATATAACTAATAAATAGGCTTGGCTGATATCAATTTTTAAAATTTACATGGATATTATCCATGTTTGTTCTTATGCATTTTTTTATTTTATCATTTATTTTGGAAATCTTTAGTTGTTCAAAATTTAGGACAATGTGGGGGTCAGACAATTATTTAATGACAGATGTTGAGATTCAAGAAATTAAAGCTTTATAATCATTAAAACCAACATTGTCAATATCACATGCCAAAATAAATATAATATCCAGAAATCAAACTCTAAATTCTCAAGCAGCATTTTTCTTACTCTGCCTATCTATAAATTTTTCTTATCAATGGAAATATATGTGTGGGTGTGGTGTGGTGAAATTGACGCTCACTGGCACAGATAAAAATCGAATCCTTCCAAATCGAATCTACTTGTAAACACTTGCTGTGATCGGAAGTCTGTTGTGCATACCATTTTGTAATTCTGGTAGATGAGGGTCTCTACCAGGATACAGAAAGGAAGGGGGCTCATCTCTGAAAGTTGAAGGTGTCTGGAAGAGAACTACAACACACTGAGAACTCTAGATCAAAACTTTGAAACTGGAGTGGTCTTGAGGATGAAAGGGACCACAAAGAGATGAGTGACTAACAGGCAACTTAATATGGGGAACACCAATTATGTTTGTATATTGATAAGGTGACTAGTGGATTATTGAATAGAATGTTAGCTGCTTTGGAATCTGGAAAAAATGAGTTCAGTGAGAGCTGTTCTAATTATATAAATTGCACAATGCAGAGATACTAGAGAAAGTTGAAAAATTAGTTGGTGGAAACAAATAGAAACTAAAAAAATTAAGAAGTTTGGTAGATACTTTAAACTATATTTATACAGATATCTGTGTATATTCTGACCACAAACAATCTTAATGAATGAATCCAGGAAGATGTGGGTTTTCAAAAACAAAGACTCTCTGAAGTGTTGTGAAAGTCAAATGAACTGGAATTTGGGGTCTGTTGCATGAATGCACAAACATTGATGTCAAGGTTGTACTTCTCTTCCACCACACTGACTTTTCTTTCCCTATTTCAGGTTGCAAAAGCCTGAGTATCACTACCTTTCTATGCCATTTGTCTGACTATTCCTTTGCTCCTACTTATTAACCTGTCCCTTAGAGTTGTCTTTTACCCTGTTTCTTCTCCTTCAAAATCGGGTCCTTTTCTGTGAAGCTTGTTGGTGATAACGGGCACATGCCTCTTTGACTTTATTCAAGGCACTATACTCTTCAATATTTTGAATTGTAAGTTCTTTAGGGCTAAGATTTTGAACCCATTCTAAGTTAGAGTATTTTACTTACTGGCATGTGTTGAATTTCTTTTTACTGCTATATAAACAAAAATATGGAAGCCTGGACTCCTTAGATTAAAAGAACAGAGGGACTCAGAACTCCTTCCTAAAGTCTTGTGTAAAGGCTTTTGAAGGAAATGCACTGCTTAACTTGAGAAGGAGAGATGTCATTCAGAGATGAATAAATGAGGCAGTGCTTTGGATCTGACATAGGTTTAGGCTAGGATATGGGGTGAATCAGGATTATACTTAAAAGTCTGAAGGTGCTGAACTCTGAGCTGCCTTCACAAGGTTTGAGTCTGTTATGTACTAAAATATGGACCCCAGATGGTTTTGGCTGTGACACGAAACCAAAACTGCAGGCCTGGTTTGGATTTGGACCTTTGAGATTCTTCCCCCACACTTACTCCAAAATTTGTAAGGATTTGGATTCCAGGGTGTAGCTTTTGCTCACCTCCATCTTCGGTCTCTGCATTATTCAGTCCGATCTTTAGGAGTGCAGAGCTCTTGACTGGATTACTTGAAACTTTACAAATTTATTAATTGAAGAGGGTGGAAGAAAATCAAGTTAGGAATTAAGGAATGGACACAGGTTAAGAAAAAACAACTTGATATGAATCTTTAATAGGAATTAATATCTCTACAAATTTGTGTCCGTTAGCATAGCAAACGTTCAGTAGCCCTACTGGAGTAAAAACAACAAGGAGTCCTTGTGGCACCTTAGAGACTAACAAATTTATTTGGGCATAAGCTTTCGTGGGCTAGAACCTACTTCATCAGATCATGAAGTGGACTCTAACACACGAAAGTTTATGCCCAAATAAATTTGTTAGTCTCTAAGGTGCCACAGGACTCCCCATTGTTTTTGCTGATACCTGTACACTCTGAAACCTACTGGAGTAGTTCGTTATCACTGAATTCAAATTGCTCTCTAGCCAGTAGAGGCATGTCCTTTGTTCTTTAGAGGAACTGAATCTTTCTGTTCTGCTTTATGTAAAAGTTGTATCCAGACTTGTAGACACTGCAGTGAAATTGGGAATGTTACAGTAGAAATCCATTTTTGTAAACAAGCTTACTGTTGTTAAGCCAGCCCTGAAAGTCCCGATGGTAAGGGGATTAATGTAAATGTTCTCTTCACGTAAAAAGATTATAAAGATTTGGTTATTTGGCTCACAGCTACCTTTTTAGAAATGATATATTAAATCGATGAGATTACTACTGGAAGAGTTCTAAATATAAAGGGCCATATCCTGTTCACTTTATGCATGTCCTATGTAAAGCCTACAATAATTATATAAAATGAGGCAAGCAAGTTTTTTGTCACAATGTTTAAAAAATAATAATTTATAAATTAGCTTATTCCATTCAAGATGTCCAGTTTCCTGACGGTGTCTTTGAAATTCCTCTCCTCTTCCCATTTCAGAACTGTTTTTTCCCATCATGAGACTTGGTTCTGTCTTATTTTTTCCTTCTCCAAAAAAAAGTTTGAAAGGTTCTCCTTCCTTTGGCTTCAGAACTCGAATTTTTAATGAGATATTTAAACAGTTCTACACACTGTTAATTCAATGAAAGGTCAATGTCATTTTAAAAAAGAATAATGGGGCCATATTCTGCTCTCCAGTATTCTTGTTAACTAAAATTGGAGTTGAGTGGCACATCAGTTTCAAAGGCTAGTACTTGGCTCAGTACCTGGCAATGTTTTCATCAATTAAAAAAAACAAGACTTTGAACTCCTTTACCTCCCTCCAATTTCTGCGATTGTTGGCAGGTGACATTATGTATTGTTCCTAACTAAGAGGCAGCCTTTTCATTGGCTATAGCAAGGGTTGGGCAAGTGTGTGCATTGCATGGTATTTAATATTCTGCACTGACTCAAGGGAAACTTAAGTTTTGCATGTTGTTCTGAAGCTTTCTCCATGCCTGATAAAGTGAATTTTAATTTAACCATCTGTGTCTTTTTTCCCTTCCCCCAACAGCTGGCTTACCCCTGGGTGTTCTAAACTTGGCCAAAATAAAGCCGTATCAGAGAGGCTTTTTCTGTAATGATGACAGCATCAAGTATCCATTCCATGACAGTACCGTCACATCCACTGTCCTATATGCAGTGGGGTTCACCCTGCCCATTTTCTCTGTAAGTAGCTGAATTTCTAGCCATCTGTGTGCGGCGGGGGGGGAGGGGAAAAGACTTAAGAGGGTTCCAATAGGTCATCGTTGTGATACTGATTTGGATCTAGAGGGAAGATAAATATACCGGAGAAATAAAATATTTATATAGCCTTATATTTTTGTTGATTGCTGTGGTAACTAAAATAACTTCCAGATTTCACTTCAGCTTAGTGATTCCCCTACCTTTTCTTGAAGTCATCGAAACCTGTAGGTGGCCAATAACTTCTGATTGTTACTTGTCAGAAATAAACTGAAGTTTGGCTTATGTATGTTAATGTAAAGTTTTGTATTTTGCAGTGCTTCTGGAAATTCTTTGTACATCTGTTCTGAACAGACTGCAATGCCAGTTGTAAATAATTGAAATGCTATATGTCTCTTGTTAGAGAAACCTCAGTTTGTGAGGGGCTCTGCTTATATTGCATATTGTCTGCAGAGATGAACTTTTTTTTATAGGCCAAAAGATACACGTGGTGAATTCTTGGATCCTTCAGAGTCTGAAGGCAGTGAGACTTGGATGCTTAGAAGCAGCTTGCGGGAAAGGGGCTGGGTGCTGTGATACCACACAAGTTAACAAGGAACAATTTGACTCTGAACTGGGTTTTTAACTGTATTTAATCTTGGCCCTAGCCAAGACTGTGTGCAAGACAGCTTGCCCAAAACTTGCCTAATTCAGATTAGACTTTGGCTTGGAAATGTTTGGTGCTGACCAAATCGTGTTAGAAACATCTCGGTCTCTACTAGTCTTTTAATCATGTAGCAACTTGCTAAGAGTCCAGGTGCTAAATTATTAGTCAGTGTGAAGTATCTTCTGAAGAATTTCAGGGATGGAGGTAACCATTTACTTTAAATGTCAGAAACATAAATCCATGCAACCCGTGTATGTTTTGAATGCATACCAGATACTGTTTATGCATGATCACTATTTTACCAGCACTGTATTGCGTATTGTACACAGTTAGAAAGCTTATGACTGCCTTCTGAAAATAAATAGACAAAAATGCCATAAAAATTGTTAAACAAAAGCTCTACAAATGTTTCAGGGAGGGAACTAACTAACATAAAGCTCCAAAACCAGCAAATTAATATATTGGTTTTTGTGTCTTAAAATATGAAATTTGGAATTCATAGAGTAAACTGAAATTTTCATCTCCGTAATCAAGGTGAAACTTCATACATTATATACTTTCATCATGCCTTTTTTGCAAAGAAAAGTGTAACATATTTCAGGACTCTCACAAAGATGCAGGCTTTATCAAGTCTTAAGGAAGCCTACTGCAAACTGGCCAATAAATATTAAGTTTTTCAGGCACAGATGTGAAATCATCCATTGGCATGGGCACAGGTGAACATGGTAATTACATATCTGTCTAATTTCAGACATGGAAATTTGATGTACTTGCACATTTTTCAAGTGCAATGAAGGATAGCATCAGAAAAATGTAAACTATACACAATAATATAAAACATCTTCGTATCTTTTAGACTTCAACTTAAAAAAAAAAACAACAAAAAACTAAAAGTGGTCTCTCCATCCCAAGCTTATTTAGGCATAAACTTTTTTGCCTTTCAGATAGGGAGGAGTCACGTTTGAGCCTCCTGTGACAGCTAGGTTATATAGGACTTTTTGTAACTTTTAATTAAGGAGATTATATCTCTGTCTGTCTGTGTGTGTGTGTGTGTGTGTGTGTGTGTGTGTGTATATGTGTATATATATAAACCCACCCATGTACTGCTTTTTAGATTGAGTGCCTGAAATACCCTTAACTGCAAATATTTTATTGTTGACTTATTACAAACCTGCTTCCTGAAACCAATACTCTGATCAACCTCAGAGGACTTTGTGCAAGCTCCGTAATTCTTGGCTTTCTGTGCTCTTTTGCTTTTTCTTTACTTCAAGGGTATATGACATTGCCTTATCCAAGATCTGGAGTATTAACATAGTAAACAGAAAGACTGACATCTTCTACACAAATAATTTAACTAGCATAGGAAATTGTGCCCCCCAAAAAAAGCACGATAGTATTGTATTTGAACAACTCAAATGAAGAGATTCTCAAGATTTTTTTTCAGTAAAAGCATGGACTTAAAGCCAGAACTTCAGAAACTGATTGAGAGCATACACTATGTTCCTTTGTAGGATATGCAAGAGAAAACCTTTCTGAACACGCCTTACCTACTTCATATCAGATTAAGGTCACTAAATCTGTTTAGTTTTCCAACTGAGTACCTGGATTTATTTGTTTTGTGAAGTCAACCAATTGATTATTCTGTATAATTAGTTTGGCACTTTATAGAATGACACTGACGTGGATAATTAGTCCACACACCCTGAGGTGCAACCAAGTGGCCTTAGAAAAAAGATGACAGCTTTACTATCTGAAAGTTTTGTGCTAATATATGATGATGCATTCAGATTGCAGGCAAAACTGATATATTGGCTGTCGTGTGTGTGTGTCATGCATCTAGGAATTGAGAATATAGGCTTTGCTTATAGGACGATTACTGCTTTTTAAAGCAGAGACACGGTTGGGAGTTTCTGGTAAATAACCAACTCAACTTGAGCTCGTAGTGTGATGTGATGGCTGAGATCAAATCCGATCCTTGGATGTGTAGGTAGGGGGAATGTCGAGTAGAAGCAGGGAGGTGGTGATGCTGCTATGTATGGCAGTGTTCTTCAATTGCAAGCGTTACATTGGGCCTATTGGGCATCAGCTGTTCCCAACCTGCTCCCCTCTGGGGGCTCTGTTGTAAGAGCAGCACCACTAACTGGCTCCAGCTCTGCTGTGGGGCTCCTGACAGCTCCAACCCATGTACTGCCCTACTGGTCCTGGCTGTAGCATCCCTGTACTGACCTGCTTTTGAGATGCCCACCCCAGCCTCTGCCCAGGCCAGCACCTGTCAGCTCAGAGGATGCCCTGCAGCCGGGGAGGGAAAGGGACCAAAGTTGCTGAGATTCCAAGCTGGACAGAAGAGAGAAGGGGACAGCAGGGAGTAGGATGGAACAGCTGATGCCCAATGGGCCAAACGGAAGGCCCTCATGGGCAGCTCCAGCCCCTGTGGTCCTCTGCTAGGTGACACCTTTTCCTCCCCGGCCACAGAGTATCCTGCAGGGGAGGGAGGGCACAAGGGCAGGTCAGCTTGGGGATGCTGCAGCCAAGATCGGCAGCAACTGGAGCTGCCAGGACCCCAGCACTCAGCCAGAGCTGCTTGGCAAGGCCATCCTTGGTTGGAGCTGGAGCCAGGTATCCGGGCCAACCTTCCAGCAGGGTCCCCAGGTGCTGGGCAGGCACCTCATGGACATGAACTGGGCACAGGCAGCAGGAGGCAGGGGTGGGATGGGTTCTGAGGGGAGTCGCACCTGCTTCTTGGGGTCTTTCCCAGCTTCCCCATTCTGCCCCTCTTCCTCCTATCTTTCCTCACTCAAGAAGTACTAAGGAGGCTCCTGCCTTCTACAGCAGTCCTCCTCCCTCCTTCCACCCTCAGGACCATAAATCCTGATTACCCCAATGAGCATCAGGGAGACACTGCTCATTCGGCTGACCAGGGTTTTCGTTAGTTGAAATTTGGATAAACTGACTTTATATACATGTGGCATGATGGTGAAAGGAGGAGAAACAAACTGAAGTGCATCCCCAGCTGTGCACTTGATTGGATTAACAGTCTGTGTGCCATTCAAAAATCAGCCAGCATGACCTCTTTGGCATGCCATAAATTCTCAATCCCTGCCAACTAGATGAAGAATTGACTTGGTTTCACTAGAGAGAACACACCTGAAGAGCCCTTTGGCCTGCCAGAATTTGGACATTGCCTTATCTGGCTTCTCAGAAAATGCTGTTTAATGCCATTGGTCTATTGCATTAGTGAGATGGCTACTGTAGCCAGTTCTGGTACTACTTCAAAAAAGGATTTTGAGAAATTAGAAAGGGTTCAAAAAAGAGTTACTAGAATGACTTGAGGTCTAGAATACCTGTCTCTCAGCGAGAGACAGATATTTGTGTTTAATCTATTAATTTGCCCAAGATAGGATGAAGCGGTAGATAAGTGATGACTTGATTACTGCCTATAAGCCTCTACATGCCTAATTTAGCAGACAAGGGCATAACATCCAATGGCTGGAACCTGAAGCTAGACAAATTTAGACTAGAAACAAGATGCAAAATTTTTAGTGAGGGTAATTTAACCACTGGAATAACTTACTAGGATATGGTGGACTGTATACAGAGTTACGTGTTGATGCAGGAATTGCTTGGTGAAGTCCCATATCAGTGTTAGTTTAATCTGACTCCCTAGAATATCATCATGGTCCCTTCTGGCCTCAAAGTAAGTATGTATGAAATTTTAGTTTGTACTGACATTGTTAGTGCTTTTTTATGTAGTCTGTTGTAAAACTAGGCAACTAGACAAGTTGATGTACCCTCTGGAAGACTTCCGCATACCTCCAGAGATGCATGTACTCCTGGCTGAGAATCACTGAGCTACAAGACCTTGAGGCTTAGGGCCATGCAAACAGGAGTAAGTCACTTCAGACAGCCAGTTCCAATAATCTGAGCAGCTCATGTCCATGAGGTGTCTGCTATCATGCATCTGAGGAGCCTTTGACACACCCATCCCTCATGTGAAGATTTATAGTTCTGCAAATGATGTCTGGGTCTATATATCTAATAAATGTCTCGATGTCTGTCAGTATTCTTGTAACTTCTAGTAATAGAACAAATACACAGTAAAACAGCATCGCTGATGGCTTTCAAAATCATTTTAAATATTGAAAGGTAACATTAATAACAGTTTCTTGTTTGTAAACAGTGGAAGTGTGAAGCATTTTTGAACAGTTAGTTCAAAAGTGACAACTCTTTATGGTGTGGTTGGTTTTTTCTCTCCTTTTCATTTTTTTTTTTCTTCGTGTTTTTTTTTTTTTTTTTTCTTTTTTCTTTTTCTCGTCTCCTTTGGATTTTGGCAGGTGGGTCTATTAAAGATCTTGTAGTTGTTTAAAATTCTCCTTTACTTTGAAGGCACATAGAATGACATGTTTAAAATATGTAAAGTTTGGGTGGTCGTGTAGCATTTTGTCTGCTGCTTTTAAATTAAGACTTATTTGACTTGGCAAAACTGGTCTCTAAGTGGCATGTTGTCTGTCTAAAGGGCATCTACTACCTTTGTTCCTTTGCCAACTTTAACATGCTAGGTATGAAGCTTAATGATACATGTGGTAAAAGAGAACTTAATCAAAACACCTAAAGGGAACTTTCTGAACATAATACTCTGACTCAACTTTTTTTTTTCCCAGCGAACTGCTGTGGTGCATGCTTTGGAGGCCTCTTTGTCAAGATCTGTGGGGAGATGCCTTCCTAAGCAAAGGCTCGTTATTCTGTAATGTGGAACAGTAAAAGTATATTGCATTTCTGCAAAACCAATATAAAATAGAACAGGTTTTCACACATACAGTAACTACCTACTTTTTTTAATTGTAAAAATGATTAACTTTCAAATAAAATCTAGCTGTCACCCCACTACTTGGAAAAGACTTAATAGCAGAGTGCTGTAGTGAAGCCTCTTACTATCTAAATTTTCATTACATTGGCAGAACATGCCATTGCCACTGTACACACTTCGTGTCTCTCTATTTTTGTAACTAGTTTAAACATGTTATAAATATTTTTAATGCTGTATCCTTTATCTTTGTGAATGAACAAACTTGGCAATGTGCAAAAGGTCAAGTATTAGTTCAAATAGCAATATTCTATTAGGAACTTACAGAACACACACACCACCCTGTCCCACAGGAAAACTTTTGTAAAAGGGTAATGAGCTTTCGTATTTTACAGAACTTTGGTTCCCCCCCCCCCCCACCCCTGTTCGCTATCTCCTGGGAAGCTTTCTGGGCAATACTAGTGAGTTTCATAACCTAACAATTTGATCGCACATCTCAAAACAATCATCAAATAGCCTCCATTACATTTCAGATAAGAATAGTTTATCAAAGTGTTTGAACTGTTGCACTTGTTAGCTGTTTTCTTAGAATGGGAAATCAGGCCTTTACTATGCTCTGCTTAATGCAAGTCAGATACTGTAATATATTTTCTTAAATGAATATGACTCAATTGTTTTGATTAAAGGGTGAGGTTTGTAAATTGGTGATTAGAGTTTGTAAGAGGTAATTAAGCTTAGAGAAATAGTGGTGTTTGGGTGGGTTGGCTTTTTTAATGTGCTCTACAATTGGCAGTGGCTGGAGCAACAAGGATAGTTTGTAGTACTATATCTTGTAAATACCATGATTATACCTTCTGCTTGAAGGACAGGTATTATGGAGACGTATTATCTCCATAGTGAAGGTTGCAGCCCGCTTCCATTATAGATGTAATTGAGGAAGAGAACTTAAATACCTTTCCATAGTTTACATTGGCATATCCATTGACTTGCATGGCAATGTGCCATACTGATCAGCTCAAAGGTCCATCTAGTTAATTATATTGGCTCCAACAATGGCCAGTGCCAGATGAAGGTGTTTGGAAACCTTCTAGTGCACATATTAGGAAGAAGTTTGTGTAACTTGTCAGTTACTAGTTATGTTATGCCTTGAAGCTTGAGGATTAATACCAGTCTACACTGATGTTCTCGTCTGTATCTAGTTATCTGTTGGCCTCGTTATGTTGTGATAATTAATTCAGTAGCCTAATATATTATGTACTTAGTTTTTGTTTTTCTCAGACCATGTCTACACTACAAAATTGTCGACCTAACTTACAACTGCATACAACCACCACAGTTATTAAATTGCTTGTGTGTACACTTGGCTTCTTGTGTCAGCGGTGCATGTCCTCACTGGGAGTGCATGCATAGATTGTTGTCAGTGTGGGGCATTGTGGGGAGGCTCCTGAAAGGCAGTAACAGTCGATGTATGCAATGCAATATCTACACAGATGCTGCATTGACCTAATGACATTGACTGACTGTGATGGTACGCTGCTTGGGGAAGTGTCTCTAAATCGGCATAGAGAGGCACTTACTTCGGTGGGAGCCAAATTTAAGTGAATGAAGATACTTCCATAGATAAGTCAATGCAAGGCAGCTGATGTCGACCTAACTGTTTAGTGTAGACCAGGCCTTAGTCTTTTAAATATTTCCTTCCTTTGACTGTCTTTCTATGTCCCTTTTGTTCTTTGTTCTATGGGAGAGGTAAACTAGCACTCCTATTTACTACTTTAAACATCAGTTACTTTATATAGTTGTCATAGTCCCCTTATTTGTTGCTTCTTCTTGCTAAACAGTCCTGGTCTTCAGTCTCCCTTCGTATGACAGTTCACAGCCCCTTCCCCCCCCCCCCCCCGCCTTATCTCTATTAATTTGCATTACTGTAATTTTAAGACTAGCACAGTGACAATGTGTTACAAGATTAAATAATTTTGCCACCTCATTGCTCGCTTCCCCCAGCCCTCTTCTCTCCTCCCCTCTCCCCCCCCCCCCCTGGTCCTAGTATGGAGTATTGGGCCACTTTACCCTTTTAACCTTTTTCGCAATAATAAAAGTTTGCCGCATATTCTTAGTCAACTGGCAGAGTCACAGATAATGTTAGGCTTCTCAAAGAATGGAGGAAGTCTCAGTACAAATTCTTCAATTCTGTTTTCATTCCTAACACTTGCTCTAACTAAATCTTATTTAAGTGAGTGTCTCTTATATCCTGCAAATTGTATTTTAAAATAGGGCTTTTAGTTTAGTGAAAGAATTCTGTACATGCAGTAG
Organism: Chrysemys picta bellii; assembly: GCF_011386835.1. Lineage (NCBI taxonomy): Eukaryota > Metazoa > Chordata > Testudines > Emydidae > Chrysemys > Chrysemys picta. The sequence continues at coordinate 34,445,580 of NC_088796.1, read as the reverse complement.
GCTATTACTAAGGCTAGGAAAGTTTGAAGGGGATGTGTTCACAGTAGCTGAATACGACTTTCTGTAGCTTCTGATGGAGAATGCCCTTAGGTTTTGTCAAAGGGATATTTTTTAATTTAAATTTCCTAATGGGGGAATCTTCTCCAAGAAGCCTGGAGAGAGTCCATATGTACTGTTATGAGTGTTTAAAAAAAAAAAATAGGTACACTATATACTGTCTGCTCCACAGTACTTATGATTCCCATATGGACTGTAATACTTCATTCAGTTCTGGGCACCTAAGATGATTGATACCATACTGATGAGTTTGTGGTATAAGAACCTGAATAGAATAATCAGGTTGGATTGAACACCGAGTGGAAGGAAATCAGGAAGAGCAAGACCCAAAAATACATGTCATTTTCTCCCTGCTCCTCTTACCTCAGGAACCTTCATAGAGGCTTTTAAAATATCAAGTAAAGCTCGGTAGTAACCAAAAGAAGGTGAAATCATATAGCAGCTTGATTCTTGTTTATTGTATGTTCTTGGATGGCTCTTCCAGTGGAAGTGTTGGGAGTCCCATCCTTTGAGAGAGTGCTTTGTTGAAGTTGTTCTTAAAGCTGAAAGCACACACTGCAGGGAACATGCGTAGTATAGTGACAGGAGAATGGATTAATGTCTTACTCTTCCCTTTCTAAATTTGTATAAATCATAAAATGAGTTACTTGTTCAGCTCATTCCACTTGAATTTAGTGATCATCTTAAAATTCATAAATATGAAATACTGGATTGCATACAGCAAGCTGGTATAGTGTGAAGGGGTCTGAGTCATTCCTGTTCTATAAAATGCTTTGGGATACACACGTTTCACCCACCTGAATTCTTTATTGTTGCTACACATAGTATATGTAATAGCTAGAAAGAAACATGATTTCTTTGCCTCCCTACAGCTGCACATTGGAAGCAAGAGTGAATTCCCAGTACAGTCCTGTTTCATTGTTTGTTTATAAACCAGTTTTTCTTAAAAGGAACATATGGGGGAGCCCTTTCTTTGCTGTGTGTTACTTTACTTATGGGATTAGGTTGTTCTCTTCCTACATTTTCAATTGTTCGTGCCTCTGCATCTCTTTCAGATCCTAGCTGTAGGCTTGCCATTATAGCGAGAGTGGTGTTTGGCGATACTGCAGTCTGCTTTGCATGCCACAATTTCCAGATCTCTGGTCTGCAGGACTTGTGAGGGATTATGCAGCACTGCAAAACCTCCAACTTTGCATGTTGAGGTAATGTCACTTCAGTAGTGATGAGTGTAGCTACAAGCAGAACATGGAGTTTGGGCTGAGGCTGAAGACTAAGCAGGAACTAGAGATAGAGATTCGGGAATGTCCAGGGCGTAACACATACAGCAGTAGCTGGCATAGTTTTTAAATCTTGAAACAAAGCGATGCTAGGCCTGATCAGCACTAAAGTAAAAGCTGGACTTGCTCATGGAAGGGAATGGTGGAAAGGTGGATTGTGGGGGACTGGGAGGAGAATGAAATGATCTGTTGGAGGCAGAACATTTTAAACTATAAATCCTCTTTACTCACATTACAGACTCAAAGCAAAGCAGCAGCATTGCAAGGTGTGAATATCTCATTTGATACCCTAGTTGAGGCTACGTCTACACTACCCGCCTGAATCGGCGGGTAGAAATCGATCTCTCAGGGATTGAATTATCGCGTCTCGTCGGGACGCGACATTCGATTCCCTGAATCGACGCTTGTACTCCACCAGGGGAGGTAGGAATAAGCGCCGTCGACGGGGGAGCCGCGGAGGTCGATTTGCTGCCGTCCTCACAGCGGGGTAAGTTGGCTCCGATACGTCTAATTCAGCTATGCTATTCGCGTAGCTGAATTTGCGTATCTTAAATCCACCCACACACACACACACACACACACACACACACCCCCGTAGTGAGGACGTAGCCTTAGTAAAACTACTGTCAGAGAATCTCTGGCCAGTCATCTGTAAAAAAGAAGATTTTTATTGGGGAGCGCGGGGGGGGGGGAATTGGGGGTGGAGGGGAGAGGAACAAGTGAGTAAAATCTACAGAGTTTAGTTAGTGGTAGGGGAAAGTGGTAGGGGAAGAACAAATGAACACTTCCTTCTTCTGCGCCTCCTTACTGACAAATGTCCCATACCTCATCACCCATCTTGGTCTGTATGCCTTCTGTACCCAGTATTCTTCCTCCTTACTGGTTTCAGAGTGGTAGCCTGTTAGTCTGTATCAGGAAAAACAACGAGGAGTCCTTGTGACACCTTGGAGACTAACAAATTTATTTGGGCATAAGCTTTCGTGGGCTAAAACCTACTTCATCAGATGCATGGAGTGAAAAATACAGTAAGTAGTATATATATTATAGCACATAAAAGATATTGCATATACTACTTACTGTATTTTTCACTCTATGCATCTGATGAAGTGGGTTTTAGCCCACGAGAGCTTATGCCCAAATAAATGTTAGTCTCTAAGGTGCCACAAGGACTCCTCGTTGTTTCTCCTCCTTACTGTACTACTAAGCAAGAACCTGAAGCTAACTGCCTAGTTAAATCTTTTTTTTCCACCCCTTGCTTTTAGAGATTCTTAAATGACAAAACAAAATAATAAACCTTGAGTAATTAAAAAAAAAAAAGCATGTTTTGACAAGAAGTGTTAACTTTAAATAAACTCAACTTTTTGTACTGGAAAGCCCCTTTAAAATACCCAGGGTGGAATTCTTCTTCTCAGGACCAGAAGAATTCTGTTGACCAAGTGAATATTGTAACATATGAATGCTAATATAACTTTCAAAAAGTGAGAAGGGATGAACAGCAAAGGATTATGATTTGGTTAAACTGGTCACTACTAGTAGTAAAAACATTCTTTCATCCAGGGTTCTCTGAGTGCTACACAAACATGGGTACACAATGGATGTGTTTGCGGACCTGGCAAGCATAAATAAAGAACCTTCAAAGGCAAAAAATAAATTGGATTTGTGCCTGGAGTGTTCCCTTTGGTTTATGTATGAAAGGTATTTGTGGGTTTCTAAAAAAATTTCTGCTTAATGTTTACATTAGATATTCAGATCTTCTCCAGTCTAAGACCAGACTCCTAAAATTATGACATGGGAGAAAGAGGACGAAAGATGAGAAGTTGAGAAGGAACAGGATTCATAGGCCTTGTCTGTGGCTCAAATCGGGAAATTGCCATTATTGGTTACCAGCTGGTGCCAACCATAGTGCAGATTTGTATAGCTATTTTTTGCTAGTGGAAGTCACCCACAGTGTGTTTTTGATCTGCCCTCTTTCCTTCCCCTCCCCAATCTATAGAGTGGTTTACACCACTACAACTGTGATCCTGTAGGTAGCACACTTTAAAACTCTAGTGTAGTTGGGGTAAGTTGTGCTTTACTCTGTTAGCTGGGTCGAGGTGAATTCTACAACATGCCCTGTCTATTCATTTAAAATTGAACTTGTTAATACACCTTTTTTTTAAGTTAAATGTATGTCAGTGATTGACATCAGCAAAACCAGAAGAGAACAGAATTTGTGTGTGTGTGTGTGTGTGTGTGTGTGAGAGAATATGTATCCGGTCCTTTATAGTGGATGTATAAAGAATCTTAAGTTGAGTTTGTGCCCTCTTTAATCCTTTTACGAGTCACTTTTTTGAGAGCTCATTTGCATAGCAATTTCTCTTGCTCCCTGAAAATGGGTAATCAAAAACCCTTAAACACACACCAAACTTTTTTTTTTTTAAATCCTCCTTAGCTGATAATATTTTCTAAGTAACCTAGCACCTAATGATCCTGGCTGCAAGCAGTCTGTCACTGAATATCTAGTGATGACCTAAACCAGAACAGCAGCTGTTGCTGACAAGCACACATTGCCCTGTAGCTATATTGGGTACATGCTTCAGACTTTGAGCCTGGCAGTGCGTTCAAGCCAAAGACTTCTGCCTGCCAGACTCAATACAGATCAGGTTTAGGTCTTGTAATCTCTTATGCTGGACCCTGTCTCCTGGCAAATCTGAGGGAAGCCTCTGGTTTAGTACCTTGAGAGCTTTTTAGTAAAGTGCATTGGCTTCCCAAAAACACAATAAGGCTCTGGAGTACAGAAGGCCATGTTCAGGACTGTGTTTTTTTTTTTTTTTTTTTTTTTTCTTTTTAAAATCTTTTATTCTTCAAGCATTATGAGAGTAACCATGTTGGTTCACTGTAGACATCACCTTGCAGCTATTCATGCGTTCAGTAGCCTTTTGGTTGCTGTTGCCTTGACACATTGAGTTGGAAAGCTGAACAATTTGATAATTTAACTGCCTATTTTTATATAGTGTGTTACTCAGCTATGGAGCTAATTTGCCTTTCAGATTATGCCTCCTCTCTGCACAGAAGTTACTCATTAGACATGAAATGGACTCTTAGGCAGGTTAGAGAAGGGCTTTGAGTTTAGTTAAATTTGTTTTACTGTAGACAGGCATGTAAAAGGTCATGAGAACTTTCCAGACATGCAGACCATGTCTGTACTAGAAAAACTTTGCAGAAAGGTCCCCTAGCCCCTGACACCAATTCAGCTGTATGGGTGGTAGCACCTACTGCAGACAAGGCTCTGGCAGCTACTGGTCTTTCCCGCTCACCCCGTTAACCCTGTGCAGCTGAACAGGTGTTAGGCCTGGTTCTGAGCTCTGCTTCTGAAATTTTCCAGTTTAGACACAGCCTTACATGCTGGGAGGAATAGCAGCCTTGTGCTTAAGGTACTGGAGAGAGAAACTAATTTATATATTCTAGATATTCACTTTTTACCTCTGCCACAGGCTTAGTGTGTGGCAGTAGGCAAGTTACCTAACTAAACTCTCTGCCTCAGTTCCCCTCTGTAAAATGCCTGTAACTCAGGAGAGTAGTGTTCACCAGACACTTGGATTGTACAATAATGTGTGGGGGCACTCATGTACATAGATCATGAATGACTGAAACCCATCCTGCAAATGAACCTCTTATTTGCTTAATAGCCGAACCTGCTTTTTGTCCCTGGAGGCAGATTTTTGGCTAACCCCTACAAGCTACTATTTAAACCCAATTCTTGCTTATAGTTGTGTTTTTGACCTCTCCTAGTCCCCCCCTCCCCCATATGTGTAAAGACCCAAGTTATAGTTCTTCCTCTATCCTCAGTTCTTTTTCCTCCCCTTGGCTTTGATATCTTTCTCCGCCCTCCCATCCCCCTTCCCCCCCCCGGTACTTTGGAAGTAATTTTAATTGAGAAGAAAGTAGATGAATAGAGAGGCAAGTTGTAAGAACTTCTATTTTACCTTAGTTTTACGCCTCCCTATTCTATTAAATCTAGTGTCCAGTATATGACTTTCTTCACTTGTGATGTGACCTACACATGGCTAAATAGTACCCCAACATCAGCACTGAGAACATTTGAAGTATTTTTGCTTTGTTTCCACCAGCACTGCTGGAAAGAGATCAGACCAGTTTTTATATGAAAAGACTCCTTCAATCTTCTGGACTAAACAATGGAATGACTCTTATGATTACGAGGCTGAAGCTCGGCTGTTCTCAGTGGTGGCAGATGACAGAACAAGGAGCAATGGTCTCAAGTTGCAGGGGGGGAGGTCCAGGTTGGATATCAGGAAAAACTATTTCACTAGGAGGGTGGTGAAACACTGGAATGCGTTACCTAGGGAGGTGGTGGAGTCTCCTTCCTTGGAGGTTTTTAAGGCCCGGCTTGACGAAGCCCTGGCTGGGATGATTTAGCTGGGAATTGGTCCTGCTTTGAGTAGGGGGTTGGACTAGATGACCTCTTGAGGTCCCTTCCAACTCTGATATTCTATGATTCTATGATTACTATAGTCCAGATGTAGCACTGTCAGCACTACAACCTTGATCAGGTTATTTTCTAGACAGCTAAGTGACTTGAAGAATCTTGCCAGGTGGAGACATGGAGGAGCAGCTTTCTGAAGTTTATAATGTCTATAAGGGTGGTGATATATATGTGAGAGAATGAGAGACTCTCTCTAGAATCTCTTCTCGCTCCATTTAATAAGCACAAAAGGGCATTCAGGTACTTTGACTGCTTATTTGCATGTGCACTCATATTTTGAAGAAGCGTTACTGAATGTGTTCTCAGAGCATCTTGACAAATATCCTCAGTGATACAGAAGAGGAAGGCTATTCTTACAGTTTTTGATTTGATACTAAGTTTAACCTGTGGTGTGTTTTCCACAGGAGACTTTTCCAAAAAATATCTAGAGTGCTGATTTGTGACTGGATTGATTACCTGTAGGTGTATTTGTGCCTTCTGCCATTGCATGGTGGGTATATTTGAAGTAGATGGGCACTGTAAGTTTAGTAATTCAACATCTCATACTTTTTTTTTTAAGACTTAAGATGGCTTCTCATACGCATTAGATAAGATTGAGCATTGTGAGTTGAGCATTGTTTGAGTAATGTGACATCTGAGAGAGCTTATATTCGGCTAACACTGTATTAGTGAACACATACTTGCCACAGAAAGTGAGTAGCCATTGCTGTAATGATGATGAAGACTTGTGCTTCTCCAGTTGATTTGCCCTCTCCTACTAATACCAATTTATGCTTGGATGGGTCTAGGTCTGCCAGCCATTTTTATAAACTGCATTAAATAAAAATCTGTCTCCCAACCTGGTTCTAAGCATTCATAGGAAATTATCAAAGCCATAACGAGGCATATTCGCGCCCGGGGCAAGCAAGCATATTTGCACCCCCTAGAGGTGGTGGGGGGGGGGGGAGGGAGGAAGGTATGTGGGGTCACATGCCCCACCCCCAGATTTCCACCTTCCATTTAGCATAGAGGTTTTCAAACTATTGCCTCCTGCCAGGAGCCAGTGGATTGGAAGCTGGTGGGAGCTGCACAGGCCCCTGGCTTTCCGCACTGTGGAAGATGGGGCGCTGGCTGGCTGACTGGTAGTCCTCCCAGCTCTGCTCTCCAGGCAGGGTGGGGCGGCACAATCAGCAGCCTGTTCTTGCCTCTCCCTGCCCAGCACTGCCCACTGGATCTGGCCCCTGTCCACGCAGCCTGGCTGCCATGATGACATAGGCAATCATTCGCTGCTGCCCTGGGGCTCCTGGCTCTGCTGCTGCTTGGTCACCTGTGCCCTGGCACTCCTGGCTCTGCTCTCTGGAGCAGTGGCAGAGCCAGGAGCGCCAGGGCAGTGGCAAATGAGCACATCGGGGAGTGTCTCATGGCAGCCAGGCTCGGACGCCAGCTCTAATGGGCAGCACTGGGCTCCTTTGGGAAGAGGCAAGAGCATGCAGCTCAGAGCTGCCTGGGGAGCGCCCAGCTGTGGAGGGCGGCACAGCTTGGGGAGCAGTGCAGGAAGGGTTGTCAGGCAGCCAGTCAGAGCCCCAGTTCCCACAGTGCAGAGAGCCAGGGGTCCAAGCAGGCTGGGCAGCTCCCACCAGCTTCCGATCCATCGCTTCCTGGCAGGAGGTAACAGTTTTTAAACTGTGGGACTTGCCACCCCATTTTTCTGGCCCCACAACTTTTGTGCCCTGGGTGGCTGCCCCGCTCACCTCACCCTGTTTATGGTCCTGGAAATTATGGCAATAGCGTATAATCAAGTCATGAAAAACTGATACCAGTAACATAACACCGTCTTGATAAGGCAGTATCTTTGTTTTGGTTAGTGAGGCACTGTAAAGGGTGGAGAACTAACCAGAGGCAAATTCATAAAGCTAGGGCGTCTAACTTACAATTACAATTTAATTACCCTTCTGCTGACTGTACGTCTCATCCAGAAACTAGACCTTTTATTCTGAGCATTTCTAGAATGTATCTCCTTTTGCTGGAACGTGTTAAAGGCAGGAAACGGTCCATGGCAACTCTTACACTTTTTTTTTTAATCTTCCTGTATGCTGGGGAAAGTAGTTGTCTTGCAATAGATCATTGTATCTTTTTTTTTTTTTTTTGTAGACATTGCTATAGTATATTTTAAAAGTAAAAGTAAAGCTGAAACTTTTAAAATAAAAGAAAACTGTGTAAATATTTAGAACTTCCTCCACCAAAATGCAACAATTTTAAGGTAGGTTGAACCTAAAACTCCCTACCCACTGAGACAAAAATCAGTTTTTTCTTTTCTAACTGTTTTGAGATTAGTGCACTCAAGCTTGCATTTTTGGTTTCTACTGGGTGAGGTTGTACAGCACTAAACATGACAAAATGTGGGAAGCCTATGGGCCTGGACAGTATACCAATTGAGCCATTTTAACCATTGGACCCTGAGGAGGAGGTAGTGGTGGTTGTAGTTAACTTCATTCAACTTAATTTTCCATACTGGAAGAACATCTGAGTGGAGGAAGAATACATTGGTCCCTGTCTTCAAGCATAAAGGACATATGCAAGAAAGTAGTGGTCACTGACCATTAAATTTAATGTCATATGAAGAAATGGCTGGAAAGTATTGAGAAAAAGCTTTGGGAGGAGCTGGAGCATCAAATAAATGACAACCAATTCAGATTTCTGCCAGGAAGGTCAACAATGGTTTACGGTGTTTGCAGCCTGCATATTGCAGGAGAAGTACAAGGAGAATTAAAAGGAATTGCACTTATTGTTTGCGGATTTAGAGAGAGTTTATGACAGGTTTCCTAAGAAATTGTTATGGTGGTGCCTGTGGTGCAATCTGCCTGAGACATGTTCAGGCAATCATGGACATATGTGAGGGTAGCACAATAGTAGTGAGAAACAGCTGTGGCTACAGTGAAGCCTGATCCTTTTACATAGACCTACCCTAAGCCCCTTCCTATTTGTGATCTAATGCCTACCTTAACACAGGAGTTTAGGGGACAGGCTCCATGGAGCGTGCTTTTTGCTGATGTCGTTGTGCTGTGCCAATAACTACGAACTGGAAAGGAACCTAGAGCTATGTAGGTCTGCATTAGAAGAAAAATGGCTTACAAATCAGCTGACAAAAAATGGAATATATGCAATACTTCATTGAGAGGGACAATGAGGAGCCAGTAAAACTAGATGGTATAGTGTTAGAATCTGTGCAACAGTTTCAGTATCTCAATTCAGTATTGAGCCATGATGGGCATGTGGATGTTAGGAGCCACATGAAGAGCACTTTATGTAAATAGAGGGCGTCAACAGGAGTTCTTTGTGATAAGACTATACTGAGCAAACTAGAGAGCAAAGTTACAGATACAAGGTGGGTGAGGTGATCTCTTTTATTGGATCAACGTCTGTTGGTGAGAGAGACTTTTGAGCTATGCAGAGCTCTTCGGGTCTGGGAGACTTACGCAGGCCTGGTCTATGCTATAGAGTTCGGTTGACGTAAGGCAGCTTACGTGGACCTAATCAGGTCAGTGTACACACTACAGTCTTGCTCCTGCCAATGTAAGTGCCTTACTGCACTGAAATCATAACTCCACCTCCATCAGAGGGCTTATGTTGGTGTAGTTAGGGTGATGCAGTGTCCATGTAGAGAGTTACTTACCTCTGCTGTTTGGATGTCATTCTTGTCAATTTCATGGTTCCCTGCTGCAGCTGTGAAATTGACACAGGCTGGTAAGCTCCCTGCTGTGAACCCTGCACCTGCTCAAAGCTCTCCTGGTTGTCTGTCTCCCTGCTCCGAGCAGGGCTACTGCCCAGAACTCCATGCACAACATCTAGGGGTTCCTCTTAACAATACAAAACAGAATCATCTTGAACTCCCACCTAGTAATTGGGGGCAGGGAGGGGGTGGGGGAACTAAACACCAACCTATGGCACTTCTAAAAGGCTTCCCCTCTCGCCAGCACTATATCCGTTTTTAAGGAAAACTTAAAGTGAAAAAGGAACCCAGTATTAATTTGGGAAAGCACCACCACAACCATTCGAAAGCATATGACCATGAGTATACATCCACCCAGAGTATGGTGGAGAGTGTCCTTTTGGTCTCAGTTTCTCACCTTGTAGTGTGAAAGTCCAACACACCTCTCTCTCTCTCTCTCTCTCTCTCTCTCTCTCTCTCTCTCTCTCTCCATTCTACCCCTCTCAGAGCTGGTGTCTTTGGCCAGCAAAGACCCACTAACGTTCCCCCTCCCACCTGCCTACCCCATGTGTCCCGTTCTCCCCCCACTCCCCTAATGACTGGAGAGGTGTTAACAGACCACTTCACCTTGAATGGTTTCTTGAAATATGTATTAATGGGCTGGACAATGTTGGCTTACAGTTACTACTTGAGTGCTTGATTTAGTATTTGTCTCAATGCCATTATTTGCTTGAATCTTGCGGGTGTTTCCTGTTGACTAGAGTACTGATAAGAAGCTCAGTGTTGTACAGAACATGCACTAGACAAGGTCCCATAGCTTTGTTAGGATGCTTGGATACCACTGTGATAAGCACAGAACTACTTGGTTAGGTAGATGGAAAGACATTATCTCAGACAGACCTCTTTAAGGCAGTACTTTTTTTTTTTTTTTTTTTTTTTTTACCATCAATGTTCAGGAATATGTATTAGCATCCCTCCTTGTGTGGGGTTTGTTTTTGTTTTTGTTTTTTTTTTTTTTGCTTCTCTGTTCTCGTAAGCAGCACTCTCCTCTGTAACCTGCATGAGGGACTGTAGTTTGCTGCAGTGAGCAAAATTCTTAAATCACTATATTGGCCACTTAAACAAATATACTTCACTATGAACTTAATGACTTCTCTAGCACAAAGTGTGTCTGTGTGGGGTGGGGGCCGAGAGGCTTCCAATCTTCCACCCCCAGCCACATAACTTTGCTCTCTTCCAATTTTCTGTTGTTGGCTTCTTTTCCCATTCTTCTTCTGCCCCTCCCATGCCTACCTGCTGGAGATGTCAGTTTCCTCCTTCTGGGCCCTTACAGAGGGATTGGAGGTTCCTTCCCCCCTCTCACAGAGGAGGAATGTTTCTCTTGGCAGGGGTGGCAAAGTTCTTCTTCCTCTCTGATTGGAAGACTGGGAGATGTCTGACAGAAAATTCACTCCACTACTTCATTCCTTCATGGTGAGGAGACTGAAGAGCAGGATTGCTGCTGACCTGATCTGTTGCCTCATGCTAGATCAGAACATCTGTTGTAAGTGCTGCTTGGAGTCTTGGTCACAGCTTTGTACTGAGAAACATCCAAAATGGAGCACAGAATAAAGTCCTCTCACGGCACCAACTGGGGAATCACTAGGCCTTCACCTGGGAAAGGGGAGAATTAACCTACCTCTATTTTTCATTTGTTATTTTTCAGTTTATTAGTTTCATCTTTAATTTCCATTGCTTAATCTCTTCTCTCTCCCGCCACTCCCAGATTCCAATACATCCAATTTTGGGGTTTATTTTACTACTTGCTGTTTTACATACTGGAAGAAGAAATAGTTTATATCCCCAGACAGCTAAAGAGGAACTAGGGTGACTTAGTGTTCTTGAGTTTGAAGTACTCCTATTCTGAACCTCTGTAGACCTAGCTGATCAAAGAACTAAACCTAGTAAAAATGCCACCCAGACTTTTGATATGACTGCCTAAGCTTCTGCACACCTCTGACCAGGCAATTTCTGTAGATCATATAATTAAGATGATTTAAAGGTGTTCTTTAAAAAATATGGATGGGGAATAAATGTTGACTCCTGAAGGCTAACAGCACAGACAGTGACCATGTTTGTTCCAGGGCTTTATTCAGTATGCACAAACTGGGGAAAGCATGTGTAAAAGCATTCTCCCCTCCGCTTCCCCCACCCCCCAGCTGCTTTACTTCCCCTCAACCTCCCTGCTTTGGTGAAAATGAAATGAAACAATTTGCACTCTCTGGAGTTTGGGAGCTGGCCAGAGAATAAAGGGCCAGTTGTACCTTGCTTAAAAGTAGGATCAGGGCTGAAGAGGCACACTGGACAACTTAACAGATGCCTCAAAACTGTTTAAAGAGTCCTATTTTTGGAATATTTTATACTGGATACACAGCCAGTACACTGGTGAGGGTGGAGGGAAATTCTGATTATTATGTCCTTCTCTGCGCTTATGAACATGACTGGTGGCAATTTTCAGCTAAGGGCCATGAAGCCTAGAAAGCAGCCTTTGGTCAAAAAAACAAACCTATAACCTTCTGACTTGCTGCATGTTTGCTCTTTCCTTTTGAGCACTTATTTCTCTCTGACGGAAAATGCTTGGGGATAGTCTTTCTGATTAAAATTTCTGAATTTTCTTGTGTAATATTTTAATTTTATTCCTTTTGCTAGCGGGCCTGCCTTTTGCAATTCTCACTGTGAGGCATATCCCCTTCCAGAGAGGAGTTTTCTGTAATGATGAATCTATCCAGTACCCTATCAAAGATGACACCATTTCTTATGAGTTGTTAGCGGGAATAATTGTTCCATTCAATGTAATCATTGTAAGTTAAACCTATTTTTCTCCATTACATTCAATTTTAATAGGTGGGAGTGGGGGAAATAAATGATTTACTACTAGATTAATATATTGGTAAAGCAGTGCATTCTTCTTAAAAACAAGGACAAACCCCTCTGTCTTTACTCCAACTGGAGTTAGAGTAACGTTAGTGTTTGGGTCAGGGTACCTAAAAGGTTTCTTATTGGCCCCAATTAATACATTCCATCAGAGCGCAAACACCTTGGCATGACAGTGGCATACATATTTTGATTATAGAGGTCTTATTCACATTTGAGGCATTGCGGGACTAATGGCTCCTTTTCCTAGTTACAAATATACACCTCTACCCCAATATAACGCGACCCGGTATAACACGAATTTGGATATAATGCGGTAAAGCAGCGCTCCGGGCGGGCGGGGCCACGCGCTCTGGTGGATCAAAGCAAGTTCAACATAATGCGGTTTCTCCTATAACGCGGTAAGATTTTTTTTTTTTTTTTTACTCCCAAGGACAGCGTTATATCTGGGTAGAGGTGTACATCTTAAACCAGAAAGTAAAATGTACTGCAACCTTGTATGTTCTCTGAGAGTGTCTCTAAAATATAAGAGCTTGAGACAACTGCTTCAATTTAAGTAGTAATTTGCCACCCAATGGTCTTATAATTCCATATAGAGAAACAAAGCTGTAAATTCTGACTTCTGAGGAGTAGAACACAGTGGCTACCAGTCAGAATTGATTGCAAACAGTAGCTTGTAGAATATGTATAACTTAATTTACACCAAATAAGCAGGATGGGTGAATAAGAGTGGGTTCTTTAAGTACTATTACATTGGGTATTTTGTTTACATCAAGGATAAAATTTGGCTTGGTGCAAAAGACTGCCATCCGCATCAATAGTTATAACCTTGGTTATAGTTAATGCTGCCTGCTCTAGAAGCAGTTCAAGGCTTTTAACAGTTTTAAAGCAAGGATTGTGGAACTCCCTTAAATTTTTTTGTCCAACTTTAACGTGGCTGTATAGTGGCGGCACCAGGGCTGGGACAAAGGTCTCCCAGCGCTGTAAAAAACCCACCCCTACGAGGGGAGTGGCTCCCAGCGCTGTCTATACTGCCACTTTACACTGCTGAAACTTTCAGCACTTGGGGTGTTTTTTCACACCCCTGCACGAGAAAGTTGCAGCACTGTAAAGTGGCAGTGTAGACAAGGCCGTAGCAATTGGCTGAACAAGAAGTAGGACTGAATGGACTTGTAGGCTCTAAAGTTTTACATTGTTTGTTTTTGAGTGCAGTTTGTAACAAAAAAAAATCTACATTTCTAAGTTACGCTTTCACGATAAAGAGATTGCACTACAGAACTTGTATGAGGTGAATTGAAAAATACTATTTCTTTTATCATTTTACAGTGCAAATATTTGTAATAAAAATAATATAAAGTGAGCACTGTACACTTTGTATTCTGTGTTGTAATAGAAATCAATATATTTGAAAATGTAGAAAAACATCCAAAAAAATTTAATAATTTTCAGTTGGTATTCTATTGTTTAACTGTGATTAATCGCGATTAATTTTTTTAGTTAATCTTGTGAGTTAACTGATCGACAGCCCTAGTCTTTTTGTTCCTCTGTAAAGCACAAGTGTGTTCTTGAAATGCTTAAATTAAAAACTGCCTATATCTGAGGTGCTCTAAGTTAAAATCTGAAAGGTTACAGATAAATATAAAGCTTAGAATTGTGAAACTCACTTTTTTGGGGGGTTGATAGATTTTTAAAGGCAAAAGGGACCCATTATGATCATTTAGGCCTTGGCTACACTTGCGAGTTACAGCGCGATAAAGCAGCCCGGGGCGCCCTAGTTCACTCCCCATCCACACTGGCAAGGCACGTAGAACGGTCTGACTCTGCTGGTACTGCACCTTGGCGAGTAGAATGTTTGCTGTGCCCGCGCTGGAGCACCATGGCACCAGTGTGAACGAGGTGTTGCATTACTGTGCTGCGATCAGCCTCTGGAAATGTCCCATAATCCCCTTAAATCAAGTGGCCACTCTTGTCATTGTTGTGAAATCGGCCGCAGGAATGCGGAAATGCCCTTTTAAAGCTCCCTTTGGGAGAAGCCGGCTGCTTATCAGCTCCACGAAAAAGCAAACACTTACTGTTTGTTTTGAATGAGTGAAAGAGAGAGGCAGGGAGGAGAGGGGCCTGAACTTACAAGACAGCATGCTGACACACTTTCAGCACCCCAAAAACCCACTTCCCCCCACATACACACAACACACTCCATCCCCCCCCATTTGAAAAGCACGTTGCAGTCACTTGCATGCTGGGATAGCTGCCCATAATGCACTGCTCCCAATGCTGCTGCAAGTGCTGCAAATGGGGCCATGCCAGTGCTCTTGAAGCTGTCAGTGTGGACAGACTGCAGCGCTTTCCCTACTGTGCTCTACGAAGGTGGGTTTAACTCTCAGTGCTCTACATCTGCAAGTGTAGCCATCCCCTAAATTTTATAGCGTACGTAACACAGGCCATAGAGTTCACCCAAATTCCTGTATAAAACGTTACTTGTAGTTGCCCCAGCACACTTTTTTTGTAATATAAAGATCTCCGATCTTCATCTGTAAGCTAAGTGTCAGAGCTGGTACTAGTAGCCAGGGCTGCCATGTCCCTTATCCCCTGGACCTTTCCTGCTGCTCTAGGAGCAGACCTTTTGAGTATGGGACCACTCAACGCTTAACTTCAAGCATGTGCGTTTGTGGGAGGTTTTTTTGGGGGGGGGATGAGCCAGTTGATGAGGAGGACTTCTGGCCACAGATAAAACGTCAACATTTCTGAAAATGAAGTGCTCATAACGCCTCCTTTTCAAATAACTAGGAAAACTCTATGCTAATAGTAAACTGGCAAACTTGTAAAGCAGCAGGTTTTTTCTGATCTGCTTTCTGGTGATGTCAGCAGCCATCTTATAAGGGGGTGAACAGACTTCCCACCAGATTTTTTTTTAAAAGCAGGCTTAGCAGGAGGAAGCACTAATGTTAAAAACAAATGATGGTGTCTTGTTTTTTTTTCTGGTTCTGTTAATTTCTGCTCAGACTGTGTACACCATTTACTAAAGGAGGAAAGTGGGTCCAGGGCCCTGCTCTGATTTCTCTTTACACTGACGTAGCCCCATTGACTTCAGTGGGGTTCTAGTTCTCAGCAGGATGAGATCAGAATCACAGCCAGTGTCCACAATAAGGTAACCTTTACTTGCTTTCACAAATAGTCGCTTCTTGGAAGCCACTGCCACCGGCTGTTCAAGAACTGCTAATTGTAATTAATTTTTTTTTTTCATATGCAACTTGTTGACTGAGGAGAAACTTTTCACTAAGAGCTTTCAAAACCCTGATCTCTGTTTTGCTGGTGTAAATCGAAGTAACTCCTTTGATTTTAATGTCTTTTAGTGGTACAGGGAACAGAATTTGAGCTGCTAGCACAAAACAAAATGAATACAGCTTTCATTAAATACAACCTTCATCTTTAATATTAAAGTCTTTTGTGTGTGTGTGTTATCCTAACTTAAATAAAAGGGGGTTATAAACCTATAACTGGAGTGCCTTTGTGTGCTGGTATGTAATACACCCTGTACTTCGCGCCCTCTGTGCCCCATGCTCACATACTTTCACACACAGGCCCCCAGTCAGTCACCATCCTTCCAGATGAAGATGGGATCTCGGAGGGTCTGATCCAGCACCCATTTGAGTCAATGGAGAGGTTCCCAATTGACTTCAGTGGTCATTTGGATCAGTCCCCTAAACAGCACTACTGGGCCTTTCTTTACTGGGTCCCAGAATTAGTCGGGTTCTCAAGTACGTGCCTAACTTCTAGCATAGGAGTAGTCCCATTTCTGAAGTTAGACACTTGCTTAAGTACATTGCTGAAGTGGGGCCTGTTTAGAGAAATGCTGCCTAGCATTTCCAGCCCAGGACAACCAGACAGCAAGACATCAAGTCTGGGATTTGCAATAATGCTTTACTTGTATTATAGAAATTTTAAATATATTTTCTTTTAAAGGGTGATACTACTACATTAGTAATGTAATTGGCTTCTGAAATATTGGGGCTACAATTCACAGGTGGTAAAATGTGAGGGAAGAGACAGGTATGGCTTAGTACCTTTTACACAGAGAACAGTCTTGCAACTGAACAACCTGCTTATAAAGAATTTTTAAAATTATGGGTAGAGTAATGTGAGCCACAAGACTAAGTCCACTTACACCTTACTGAATATCTTCCACCCAGGGGTCTGTTTTGATTTGGTGGTGTGGGTGAGGGTGGCATGTGACTGTGTGCACTGCAGCAAGATTGATACAGACTCCTTCTTCCCCACCTATCTATCCCCCAGGCTGACGACTATCTTGTTCCACAGCAATGGATAGCACCTGTCCTACCGGATAGATTGTAGGAAAGAGGTTGCTAACTTTTTAGTTGTGCTAAAAGTAACATTTCGCATTCAGCGAGTTCACGAAGTATATGTTGACACAACTGTGCAGCTACAGCTGTGCTGCTACAGCCGCACTGCTAAAAGGCACACGGTGTAGCCACTGTTTGTCAGCAGGGGAGAGCTCTCCTGCTGACAAAGCGCTGTTCACACTAGCGCTTTTCGTTGGCAAAAATTTTATTGTTTCGGGGGGTAGGGGAGTGGGGTTTCACACACCTGCACAACAAGTTTTGTCGTTCAGGTTCCACTGTTGACAAAGCCTAACTTACATTTTGCTCTGATGCCAAGTGTAAAAATTGTCAGTCCTGTATACATGGTTGATGATCCATTGCCTTACAGCTTGTAGCTACTTACATCTGTAAAGAAGTAAGTGTAAATCAGAGTGGCAGCATTTTACAGTTATTTTGCACAGGTCTAAACAACTAGATAAAGTGCAAAGCAGTAGAGAATTAAGACCTGCTTTTCTGAAGCCTTAAAGTATGTCTTCAGAAGTAGAACAATACTGTGTTTTGTTAATTAGCATCATTCAAACTATTTTCAGTCATTTCTAAACAGCTTTTCCATATGTGCCTGGAAGGGAAAAGACCTTCCCATTACGTTAGTTGCCTTAGTGGGATGGGTCTCTTTTGTTCATGGGATTTTTTTTCAATAAATGACTGATGATTCAAATCCAACGTTTCTGCTTCTTTCTCCCCAGTAACTGTGTATATAATGACATTGGATTAAATAGTTTTATATTTATAACAAAATTACTTTTTTACCCATTTCCCACAAGAGACTGAAGTGAAGGGAGAAAACACTGAAAACCTCTTCATTTTATGAACACACACGAAAATAATCTTTGTTCTATCGCTACGATGCCAAAAATAGAAAAAATTCAGACGCACGAAGCATTATCCTCAATTATTTTTCTTAAGACTTAGCTTCCTAGAGGAAACTGGTCTTTAAAGATTCTGTTTAACTGAGAAATAGGAGGTTCCCATTTTACAGAATTGGCCTTTAGCACCTCTGGCACCAGTATTCAGCCTTTTCAATTAAGGTTGTGACTTCTGAAAACCATGCTTCTGGCACAGCTGATAAATTCTATTCAGAAGAAGGCTAAGAATGAACGGAAAGTTTACTTAAAATTAAAAGTCTCTTGGGAAGGGGCTACTCATCAAATTGAGTGTGAAGTAGTGTGGGAAAGGTGGTTTGTTTTTTTTAATTTTCTCAGAGAAAATGACTCAAGTTTCCAGTGTTTCTATTAAAACTATCACAATTACAACTGAATATAAGGCAGAGAATGAGAACAAACTATCCTGTTTACATGAAAGCTGTTTAAAATTATGTTGGCTCAGCCATTGGAATTTATACTTCTGAGTGACTCCCAGAAAATCTTTGTTTCCCCCAACTTAACAATTGTACAAGATTTAAAACAGGAAATTACAAATATTGATGTAGTTGAGACTTATGATAACTGTGATTTTTTTTTCCCCCCTCTCTAAGGAGACATAGGTGTGTTTCTCTATTTAACTTGTCTTTATCTCTGTTTTTCAGATAATCGTAGGAGAAGGCCTGTCTGTCTATTATAACTGTTTGCACTCGAATTCGTTTGTCAGAAATAACTACATAGCCACTATTTACAAAGCCATTGGGACCTTCATTTTTGGTGCAGCGGCTAGCCAATCCCTGACGGACATTGCCAAGTACTCCATAGGTAGACTGCGACCCCACTTCCTGGCTATATGCCAACCAGATTGGACACGAGTCAACTGCAGTCTAGGTTACATTGAAAACTTCCCATGTCAAGGAGACAAAGTACAAGTTAATGAGGGAAGGTGAGTAAGCTAATGTACTTTGGTCTTGAAGGATATTATCTTGTATTGTAAACCCCTGGAGACAATGAGTGTTCGATGGATTGATTTCTCCTATTACATGCTCCATGAGTCCATTAGAATGGATTTAGTGATCTAATAGACACACAGTGAACCTCAAAGCACATGCTCAGGCACTAGACTATCTTCTTTTTTATCTCTCCTCCTCTTTCCCCTAAACCCACAAATTTATTCTTTATAAGCTATAGGACGGGGTCGGCAGCCTTTCAGAAGTGGTGTGCCAAGTCTTCATTTATTCGCTGTAATTTAAGGTTTTGCATGCCAGTAATACATTTTACATTTTCAGGGGCCACGGATGGAACTCCAGACTGGCAGCGGGCTGAGTGGGGCCTGGACCCCAGGCTGGCAGCAGGCTGAGCCACTCAGCCCGCTGCCGGTCTGGAGTTCCGTCCGCCAGCTCCTGCCAGCCTGGGGTCCTGGCCGCCAGCCCTGCTCAGCCCGGTGCCAGGCTGGCAGCGGCTGAGCAGGGCCGGCGGCTGGGACCCCAGGCTGGCAGCAGCGTGCCACTGTAAATCAGCTTGCATGCTGCCTTTGGCACGTGTGCCATAGGTTGCCGACCCCTGCTATAGGAACAGGACTTCAGCTTATACACAAACCACTGTTTTCAGTTGTGTTTCCTTCATCAATTTTGCGTGACCAGAAATGTGCACCAGCCCTTTAAATTGGTAGTTTTGGGGGCAGTCAAATAAGATCCATTTGGAAAGGAAACCACTGTATATTCTTCCTGAATGAATAACAAGTCTGAGAGCTGCCTTCTCAAGCTTTTCTGGGGCGACTTTAAGGAAGGGAGAAAAATTTATTCATATTTAAAATAGAAGAATAAGTTAATCAAAAACAGATGTCTCTGTATAAAATATGCAACAGGCAAGAGGATAGTGTTGTGCATTTTGTCCATTATCAAGCCCAAATAACTATTTTTAACAAACATTTAATATCCAGTGAAACTAAGGCAAAAAAGGAAACAAATTAATAGAAACAGATGTGCTGTGACCTGCTTCAAAAGTGACCCGTACTTGTTCCCCCTCCTCCCCTGTGTCCTGTAATCTCAGACAGATGTCAGGAATGTCCTCAAACATAGCCAATAATGTTAAGTGTTGAAATTTTAGATTTAGTTTGAAGTATTTTTCAGAATAAACAATCCTAGTATTAAAATGGTTCAAACTCCCAGCAAGTTCTTTTTGTTCTATATACTTGGAATGCTTGCAGTTAGGGAACTTCACCAACTGACTTCGCTTTTTAAAAATCAAACAAACAAAAAAACTGGAAAGTTGTTTAATAGGGAGAATTTCTTCAGATTGAAGAACTTCTACATCTCTTTAGTTCCATCATTCCACTTCTGCATTAGCCAGCTTTCCCAAAATTGCAGTCCCCTTCAGAGCTCTTATAATACCCATAGGGTCCCCTTATAACCGGGGAAAAGTGTAGTGACTTGAATACATTTGGGACCAGGTTCTGCCCTTTGACACATGCACAACATCCATTAAAGTCCCTGGAAGCTGTACGTACATTAGACAATAGTACTTGGTCCCTGACTTGGAAAATTGTTTTTGTCTATCACAAACAAAATTTATAATAGTGTGAACAGCACTTCATTAAATACATACTCCATAAGTAAACCGCAGCTTACTCTGTTGAGTGAGTTGTAGAGTAGATGACTTTTTTGCTTTATATTCAGGGCTGTTTTTTTTTTTCCTGATTGATTGTCTTTGGCCACAATATAATCAATCTTTGTTTAGTTAGCTCGAGTTCATTCAGACCATAATTCTTGGACAGGCTTCTCTCTTGTGGGTAGCTGTGTTTAGTCAGAATACCCATTCTTAAACGATCACCCCAGTATCTCCTTCCAGAAAGGTAAGTCTATTTTTGTGTGTGTGTGTTGGTCATCAAGTACTTCCTCCATGACTGCCTACTTCAGGCAGGGAAAAGGCACCAAAATCCCATTTTCATTAAAATCTTTGTCTTTGAAACTTTTTATAAGGCATTGGCGTCTTTTCCAGGAACACGGACTAAACAACTTTTCCAAAGAACCCTGACTTACAGTAGAAGTAGCTTAAACAGCAGGAATAATTTAAAAGGAATTGCCTTTTTCTTCTGCCCAAGAGTAGTTTTTGAGTATGTGTATTTGTTTAACTTTGTTACAAAGGACAATAAAACGGAGGAATAGAAGCGTCTTGAGGTTAAATAAGAGCAGAAGCAAGATCTCGGCAGAATGGTATCGTGTCAGCTTTGCTTTAGTTAAATACAAAACTAAAAAATTGCAACAGCCAAAAACTAAGTGATATATATGTAATGTGTAGGCTCTGCAAGCTCACTTTTTCTGTAGACCAGTTTTGTCCTTCATATGACTTTCCTCAACTTGACCTATTTTTGTCTATAGTTGTAACATTTGACCATTGTTGCTCAAAATAAGATTTGTTACATGGGGCACTTACTTTTGGTATTATACATCTATACAGAAAAACAGATGGGTTGTGTTTGAAACTTAGACTTAGAACTCTGGTGTCTTTCCAAGTTGGTGGGGGGGGGGGGTGAGGAGAAGCTGCACAGACTCCGCCTATTGAAGGAGAATGTACTAAGGGTTTAGTTGCATTCAGCACAGACCAGGGTCTAAATGCAGCTTTGGTATCACTCCATTGACTACTTCAGTGGGGTTTGCTCAGACAGTGGCTGAACTGGCCTCTCCTTTGAGAAATTGCACTTGAGTGGGGCGGTTTGTTTCTCCCTTCACTCTTCTCAAATTGTCTTAGATTGACATCTTCATGCGGGAGAGAAGGGGGAGATGCAGAATTAGCTGAGTTGATTGTAGCGCATAAAAGCCCATATAATCTGGATTCTGTGTGTCTTGGAGTTGGGTGGATGGTCTAGTGGTTATGGCACTAGCCTAGGATTTAGGAAACCTGGATTCAAGTCCCTGTTCTGCCATGGATTTCATTTCCTCTGAACTTGGTGTCTCTGTGCCTCGGTATCCCTATTTTACAGATTGGGGGAAATAGCACTTCCTTACCTCATAGGAGTATTGTGAGGATAAATACATTAAAGTTTGAAGAGCTCAGATACTATGGTACTGGGGGGTGTAAAAGTACCTAAAATAGATTAGTGTGGAAAAATAAAAGAATCTGTTAAATATCTAAAGATTTTGATCTTGAAATATTTGTAGTCTATGGCTAGCATTCAGGAATCTTGGCTTACCTCATCATTCCATCCCCACTTTCTCAGGAGCCGTGTCATTATGAATCCTTAAAAGCTATTTTCAGAAGTGTGTGTGTGTGTGTGTGTGTGTGTGTGTGTGTGTGTTTCTCCCATCCAGTACAAGATATCAGTGTAACTGCAGGTATTTTCTCCATTAACCCAGGTCCTGGGAACCCTACTTAGCCTCACCCTGATACCTCATAATGAGATACAAGGCCAAATCTTAAGTCAACTATATGTTTGCACATACACCTTCTTGTGTATGCCAGTGGCATGGGGGAGCAGGCAGGTTTGGGCTCCCCTTGTTGAATCATGGTTGCTACTGAATTACTTAATTCTAAAACTACAGTCTGCTTCCTACATAGTTTTTTAATGAATTTATAAACTCTCCATTTTAAACAATGGAACTGATGGCCTGCAGGCATATGTGCACCAGTGTTGTTGCAGTTCATGCACAAATGGTCAGTCATGGACCTAGGTATAGGCATTTGTGGGGGCTAATAACCTTAAAAATCAGATCCTAACAAGTCACTAAAGCATATGTCTACGCAACAGCAGCTCAGCTATGGCGCTGCAGGTGTGCCACCGTAACACCATAGCGAAGATGCTTCCATCCATGTAGTTAATCCACCTCTCGAGCAATGGTAGCTAGATTGACAGAAGAATTCTTCCATTGACCTACTTGTGTCTACACAAATGTAGACCAGGCCTAAGACTTATAAAAGCCTGACTTGCACTCACCTCTGTGGTGATTAGACACACAAACATAGCCATGCGAATTAACCTAGGCTCTGTAGAAATTTGCTGCTGTATGATCTAGCTAAGTGAGTGACTGAAATACCAAGTCTTGGGGCTGTCTGTGCTTGTGAAGTTTGTGGTCATGGTGTGGGTGGGACCTGAAAGCCTTGGGGCGCGCAAAGGCCAGATACTTCAGACAGCTGAACTGAAAAATCTGTTCTCTTATGGAGCCTGAAATATACTCTGGCTATAAAATACACCTGATGTATATACTTAGTGAGACACTCCTTCTAAGCATTTTCCATTTCAAAGTATTCATAAGTAGCTTGTTGAAAGATCATGGGAAATAGAGAAGGTTAAAAGTTTAACAATGTAATTCATTCAGTATTCCAGGTACTAAGTCTTAGTGACTGTCATAAACATACATAATATCAGAATCCAAGATACTTATCTTTTGAACCTCTAGCTGTTTGAGGACATTAGATGTAGGACGTGGATACAACCTATTGCATCTGCCTTGTTACCTCATACTGTTGATCTAACAGTGCTCATTGTTAAGTGGAGCTTTAAAGACAGCATTGCTATGGGAAGCTTTCCATAACTGCTGCTATTTTATTCTATTTTCATACTCTTTTGCCATATTTTATTAGGCATAAGGGCCCAGTGGGGTTAGAAGTACTGTAAAATATATAATTTCTGTTTGGGGGAAGAAGGAGAGAATAATCTTTGTAGACAAAAACCCATTTATCATAGTCTGAACGTCCTTTCACTGGCATTGGATTTCCAGGACTGAAAAAAGATGTAACTGCATGTTGAAATCTTGTCCATACTTACGGGTGTCTAGAGTTAAAAGTTTATAAGTCTTTAAAACCACATGGAGTCCCACATCTCCTTTTTGGCTTAAACATCTGTTTGTTCTAAAACTCCATTTGAATGCAAACCTTCCCAGGAAGCTAATACAGTATACAAGTCTAATAATACAGACTTATCCAATGGAATCTTTACAAAGTGTATGTGTATTTTTAACATATTTAAAACAATATTGTTTCTCTTGCATAGAAAACTGAGTTCTGTAGCTCTACTTTTTTTTTTTTTTTTAAGTAGAAGAATTGTATCCCTTTTTTAGCATTTTACAGTTCCGGCAGATTCAATAAATAGAACTAGTAAAACAGGATGTTGTACTTAGTCCCCTTTTAGTTACAAAATGCTGTGTTTTAAAAAAAAAAAAAAAAGTCTGACTGAAAAGTGTCTAATGTGCAAACTTTTCACAACATACACAAATGATACATGTGTGCGTATGCACACCATTGTCTTCATGCTTGTATGTGTGTGTATATACTGTACTGAAAAGAATAAGGAAATAAGGGTGGACGCTCTTTGGACTGTAATTTTCTTAGTTATTTACTTATTTTTGGTGTAAAATGTTGATGGTTTCACTCTAGTGAAACCATCATAATGGAGTGATCATTTATAGCTTTCGTTCTGCTCTGTGCAACCTCAAAATCAGCAGCAAAATTCCCATGGAACTCAATTTGGGTCAAGATTTTATCCGTGGTGTCTTGCCAGGTTCTGCTCAGCCCTGTCTTGGATTCCCGGCTGCTATTTCTTTTCCATATTTATGATGAGTGATTTTATGGTCTCAATCTTCAGAAATACATAAGGCCTTGTTCTCTGCTTTGGTTAAGGAGCACTCTGATGGGAGGGGTACAAGGTTGCTGTAAATCTCACGTTTGTGCTCCCCACTCCCTCCTCCTCCTGAACTTGGGGCTGCCACATTCACTGCTGGTCCTTAGATGCATGTTAGAGGCACTAGTGTAAATTGGACTGCTTTAAATGCAGATGAAATCCTGGCCAGGGATCAGTTGTGTGAGCTGGGATTGCCCCCGGCCTCTCTACTGATACTGGCAGAAATGTGAGGGTTATCGTAGGAACCTCTCTGCCATCAGAAAAGTCCCTCATAGCCAGCAGAAGTACTCGTAGGGCTGGATTCTACTTGGAGTGTGGGCACCCTGCATTTGTGAATCTGCCACAAGGCTGTTATAGGACTGTGCGAATTTCACACTGCCTGCCAGTTTCTAAATGTATCCAGTCAAAGCTAGTGGGTCTGAAATAATGTAACTTTACATTATAAAGGACCTCCTTGCCCCTCCTGCTGAGGAAGCAGTGTAAAGGGATAACATAAGACAAAATAAATACTGGTTTAGAAACTTGGCCAATGCAAATATAAAAAGGTGAAAAGGATTTGGAGGACATGGTAACAAATAAGCAACTGCTGATCTTTTCCAAAAATGTTTAAAAGTGGAGAGAAGTGGCTGACAGGGCGTATTGCAGTGGAGGAGAATGTGCCGCTGTTTGACAAGCCATGACTGAGATTATTAGAAGGTGGGTGAGGATCCGTACTCGGGTGACCACTAAGACATGGTTCAAGGAGTTCTTGAATGTAGCTTAATCCTATTCCATATAGGCCTCAAAAAAATTAAGTGGCAGCCTAGTCAGTCCATCCATTTTATAGCAGGGATCCTTATATTGTGTGATTTAGAGGACAGGGATTTTGCCACAAAATCTTCCTCTTACTATTACTTCCTCTAATTGTGCTCCAGAATCTAAACTGTCATTTTAAAAAAAAACATTGTTTCTAGCCTTTATGGTATCTGAGATAATATTCAAACAAACTGAACATAAACCCATGCAGCGATGTTGTCTGGAATCTGCTGCAGCCAACCTAAAACGATAGCTCTGGGAGATGTGAGCCAGTTTATTCAGCTTTGTAAAGTGTTTTTAGCTTCTAAAACCAAAGATGACAACTTAATGTCAACATGCAGCCATTCCACTCCTAATGACTAGATAGATATTTCTGCTCAAATGTGCTTACCCCCAAATGGCCTCAGATGCACAGTAGCTTACTTGAGAGATCCAGCTGCCCCCTATCCAGCTGCCAAAATCTCCAGCCTCCTCCTGACAACTTCTTCAGTGCATTTGTGCTGTCAGTGCTAACACCAAATAGGGCACTGGAAAGCTAGAGGCTGAGGGACTTTGCATAGGTTTACCAACAGTGGGTGGGATTTTCAAAAGTGCTTAAAAGCGTTAAGAGCACAAGTCCCATTGATTATTCTTCCCCTCCCGCCCAATGGAACTTGTGCTCTTAATTCCCTTAGGTGCTTATGAAAATATTCAGCCTGCACGCTTGATAGGACTTCTACCATTTTGACTCACTGCATTCCTTTGTTTGCAGTAACTTACTACAGGGCCCTCTTTAGACAGATTTTTTGGTATTTCAGAAAGCTACGTGCAAAAGTTAATCAATCTCTCTGGTAAAGCTGTGTGAGGATGAAAGGCAGTATAGGAACAGTACATCATAGTCCTGCCATGACTGTAGGGGACCAGACTAGTTGACTCTCAAGGTCCTTCCAGTCCTGATTTGTTTTTATTAATAAATGGTGACTTTATAGTGTACCTGATGTTAAAAGCCAACTCTTAATCAGATTGAAATATTACATGGCGGCGGGGACTTTTTTTCCCCTAGGTCACTTTGATTTATTTTTGGGGGGTTTAGAGGTGGGTTGTTCTTGATTTTTTTTTGTTTTGTTTTGTTTTTGTTTAAACTGAATTATCATAGAAATGAAGGACTGGAAGGAACCTTGAGAAGTCATATAGTCAGTCTCCCTTCCCTTCCCCCTCTCTACCCCTTGGTACTGAGGCAGGACCAGGCATACCTAAATCATCCCTGACAGGTGTTTTGCCTAACCAGTTCTTAATGGGGGTTCTTCATGATGGGGGTTCCACAACCTCACTTGGTAACTTATTCCAGAGCGAACTATCATTATAGTTAGGTGTGTCTCCCCCAGCCCCCAAATATCTAACCTAAATCTCTTACTGAAGATTAAGCCCATTGCATCTTGTCCTACCTTCAGTGGACATGAAGAACAAATGATCACTGTCCTCTTTATAATAGCCCTTAACTCAGTCATCTTTTCTCAAGACTAAATATGCCAATTTTTTTAACCTTTCCTCATAGGTCAGGTTTTCTATCTCCTAATCATTTTTGTTGCTCCTCTGGACTTTCTACAACTTGTCCACGTCTTTCTTTAGGGTGGTACCCAAAACTCTCTGAGATCTCACCAGTGATGAGTAGAGAGGCTCAGTTACCTCCTGTGTCTTACATATGACACTTCTGTTATTACGTCCCAGAATATTAGCCCTTTTCACAGTTGTACCACATTGTTGGCTCATGTTCAATTTGTGATCTACTGCAATACCCAGATCCTTTTCTGCAATACAAGTGCCTAGTCAGTTATTCCCCATTTTGTGTTTGTGTGTTTTTTTTTTCCTTCCCAAGTGTAGTGCTTTTCACTTGTCTTTACTGAATTTCGTCTTGATTTCAGACCAATCTTCCAGTTTAGAATTAAAAATTACCTTGATAATTTTTTGTAGCCGTTTTTAATTTAAAAAGAAATCCTCTGAAAAGCCCTGTTGCTACTTGAACTTTCTCATCTCAACATTTACTAGAAAACTATATATAAAAATGTGCAACTAATTTTAAACCAACTTCATTTTAGCAAAAGAAAGGAAACTACATACCTCTGAGTAAAATAAGGAGAAGCTTGGAAGCAAACTGCAGTCATTTTCCTAAAGATAGAAAAGCCACCTTTTTGTAAACTAATCTAGAGCGAGGAAATTTGTCTTTTGGGTGGCTGTTCTGTATACAAAAATGTTATAATTGTAGTTTGCTTGATATAGAGACTGTTTGTTTTGAGATGGTGTTTTGCTTATTTTGACTGTCCTAGTTAAAGATAAAGCATTAACCAAAAGAAACGTTCAGTTTAGGAGTGAATCCAGCTTGTAACAAACACTGTGTCTACATGGATGAGCACAGGTCAAGGCAGATTGAGCCTTGGTAATGGATCATAGATTTTTGCAATGGGATGGGATGAGTATGCAAAGAAGCAATATTATGCAAATTGACTGCATCTCTGTTGGGGGGGAATCTATTGCAGGATACCACATTTCATATGCCTTCAGAGCTGGACTGCTGGTCCAGCCGCTGCTCTGCAACTGCACAGCTCTGAAGGCAGTGCCGCTGCCTGCAGCAACGCAGAAGTAAGGGTAGTATTACCACAAACCCCCTTCACCCCATTACAATAATTTTGCAACACCCCCCCCCATTCCTTTTTGGGTCAGGATCCCTACAATTACAACACCCTGAAATTTCAGACTTTATTAGCGGAAATCATGAAATTTACTATTTTAAAAAGCCTATGACCGTGAAATGGACCAGAATGGACTGGACTGTGAATTAGGTAGGGCCCTAGTAAAATAACACCAATTTTAAAAAAGGCTCCAGAGGTGATCCTGGCAACTACAAGCTTGTGAGCCTAACTTCAGTACAGGGCAAATTGGTTGCAACTATAGTAAAGAATAGAATTATCGAACACACAGATGAACATGACATATTGGGGAAGAGTCAACATCCCTTTGGTGAGGCATAATTTCCCTTTACAAATCTATTAGAATTCTTTGAGGATGTCAGCAGGCATGTGGACAAGGGTGATCTAGTTGATATAGCATACTTGGACTTTCAGAAAACCTTTGACAAGGCCTCTTACCAAAGGCTCTTAAACTGAGTAAGCAGTCACGGGATTAGAGGGATGGTCTTCTCTTGGATCAGTAACTGATTAAAAGATAGGAAACACAGGGTAGGAATAAATGGGCCACTCTCAGAGTGGACTGAGGTAAATAGCTGGGTCCCCCAAGGATCTGTACTGGGACCTGTGCTTTTCAGCTTGTTCATAAATGATTTGGAAAAGGGGGTAATCAGTGAAGTTGCAAAGTTTTCAGATGATACAAAACTCAAGATAGTTAAGTCCAAAGCTGACTATGAAGCGTTACAAAGGGATCTCACAAAACTGGGTGATGGAACAACTAAATGGCAGATGAAATTCAATTAAGTGCAAAGTAATACATGCTGGGAAAACAATGCTAACTATACATTTAAAATGATGGGGTCTAAATAGCTGTTATCACTCAAAGAAATCTTGGAATCATCGTGGATAGTTCTTTGAAAACATTGGCTCAATGTACAGCGGCAGTCAAGAAAGCAAACAATGTTGGGAACCATTAGGAAAGGAATCGCTAATAAGACAGAAAATATCATAATGATATTTTGATTTAGATAATGGCATAGAAAGTACATTTATAAAGTTTGTGGATGATACCAAGCTGGAAGGAGTTGCAAGTGCTTTGGAGAATAGGATTAAAATTCGAAATAGTCTGAAGTAAATAAGATGAAATTCAATAAGGACAAATGCAAAGTACTCCACTTAAGAAGGAACATTCAGTTGCACATATACAAAATGGGAAATGACTACCTAGGAAGGAATACAGTGGGATCTGGGGGTCATAGTGGATCACAAGCTAAATGTGAGTCAATAGTGTAACACTGTTGCAAAATGAGCCAACATCCTTCTGGGATGTATTAGCAGGAGTATTGTAAGTAAGACAACAAGTAATTCTTCTGCTCTAGTCTGCGCTGATTGGGCATCAACTTGAATATTGTGTCCAGTTCTGGGCTCCATATTTCAGGAAAGATGTGGACAAATTAGAGAAAGTCCAGAGAACAGCTACAAAAATTATTAAAGGTCTAGAAAACATGACCTATGGGGGAAGATTGGAAAAAATTGGGCTTGTTAGTCTGGAGAAGAGAAGTCTGAGGGGAGACGTAACAGTTTTAAATTGCATAAAAGGTTGTTACAAGGAGGAGAGTGAAACATTGTTCTCCTTAATCTCTGAGGATAGGACAAGAAGCAATGGGATTAAATTGGGGGGAGGACGCTTTAGTTTGGACATTAGGAAAAACTTCCTAACTGTCTAACCTGCTCTTAAAAACCTCCAATAATGGAGATTCCACAATTTCCCTAGGCAGTTTATTCCAGTGCTTAACAACCCTGACGATCACCTGTCGGGGATGGTTTAGATCAGTGGTTCTCAAACTATGGGAGGAGGCGCAGGAATGTGTCAAGACAGGTGCGAGTTGTGCCTGTGTTTTTATTTTATGTATTTATTTACAGACGCTCCCCAGGTTATGCAAGACGCAATTTACGCTAATTCGCACTTACCGAAAAAGTTCCATAAGCCAGAAATAGGATTTTCGAGTTGCGGAAATTTTTGCGTAATGTCCGGGTATACGTTTCCAACTTAGACAAAATTCAAGTTACGTAAGGCTTTCCAGAATGGAACGATTGCGTAAGTCGTGTGTGTGTGTGTTTGTTATAGAGCTCTGGCTGCCAGGGGCTCGTGCAGAAGGGCCAGGCACACCTTGGAGGCTGGGATAAAGGAGATAGCCAGAGCCCCGCTGTCCTGGGGCTGACAGCTGGAGCCCTGCCACTTGGGCTCCCCCAGCAAAAAAAAAAAAAAAATCCCTCACTGGGAGGCAGTGGGAATCTGGCTGTCAGGCCCAGGTGGCAGCAGCACTGCAGAAGTAATGGTGGCAATGGGGCACTAATTCTGCTGTGAAAAGTGATGATAAATATCACTTTGCCACCCTTACTTTTGTGCTGCTGCAGGCACTGCACTGCCTTCATAGGTGGGTGCCCAGCCAGCAGCCACTGCTCTCCCCTCCGCTTTCTGAGTTGGGTGGTGGCATAAATGACTACAGACACACAAAGGGCGGGAGTGCTCAAATAAGTTTGAAAACCACTGGTCTGGATAATACTTAGTCCTCCCTTGAATGCAGCGAACTGGACTAGAAGACTGAAAATATCCACTCAGTGTGCAGCACCAGTCAAAAAAGCTAACCATGTTGGGAATCATTAGGAAAGGGATAGATAAGACAAAAATGTCATTGCCTCTTTAGAAATCAATGGTACGCCCACATCTTGAGTATTGTGTGCAGATCTGGTCACCCCATCTCAAAAAAGATATATTGGAAGCAGAAAAAGTACAGAGAAGGACAACAAAAATGATTAGGGGTAAGGAACAGCTTCCGTATGAGGAGAGATTAAGAAGACTGGGACTAGTCAGCTTAGAAAAGAGACTACTAAGGGGGAGTATCTGAGAAGTCTATAAAATCATGAATGGTGCTGAGAAAGTGAATAGGGAAGAGTTGTTTAGCCCTTCACATAACACGAGAACCAGGGGTCACCAAATGAAATTAATAAGCAGCATGTTTAAAACAAACATAAGGAAGTTCTTCTTCCCACAACACACAGTCAACCTGTAAAACTTGTTGTTGCCAGGAGATGTTGTGAAGGCCAAAAGTATAACTGGGTTCAGAAAGAAATTAGATATGTTCATGCAGGATATCAATGGCTTAGTCATGATGTGTCAGGAATGCAACCCCATGCCCTGGTTGTCCCTAAAGCTCTAGCTGCCAGAAGCTGGGACTGCATAATGGAACAAATCACTTGAAATTGCCATGTTCTGTTCATTCCCTCAGAAACATCCGATGGCTGTCGAGAGGCCAGATACTGGGCTAGTATGGCCTTTCCTATCGTCTTATGATGGTGCCCAAACTAGTGGGGAGTGGAAAGGGACTGGCAGTCCCTGATCCTCTCAGCCTCCTTGGCACTCTCTCTGCACTTTTCCCTGGGGGTCCACTTCCAAGTCCAGTCTCCCTTGCTTCTGCCTTCCTTTGTCTGAGGTCTCCTTCTCCCTTGGTCCTCTGCCCTGCCTGCCTTCATTTAGCCCTTCTAAGAGTTGTTTCAATACCTTTTTTGCAAGCTATGTAAGAATTACCGGGAGGGTTGTGACATCCCCAGTGCACATAATTCCCCATTTCTTACCACTCACGCCTAACACCCACTTGCTGTCCCTTCACACACTCACTGTCTACTCTATCTGCCCCCCACCAGTCCATTGTACCTTTTGCCACCCTGACCCTCACCTGGTTGTCCACACACTGTTCTTATTACTTACCCCCTCGGATATGAGGAAGAATTTAAGCGGGCCAAGGCTTACCAGCAGGCGCTATGAGAGAGGGAGTCTTTATTCCCCTTTTCCCGGTGCGCAGTGGAG
Source organism: Chrysemys picta bellii (assembly GCF_011386835.1). Classification (NCBI taxonomy): domain Eukaryota; kingdom Metazoa; phylum Chordata; order Testudines; family Emydidae; genus Chrysemys; species Chrysemys picta. Next base: position 34,413,963 of record NC_088796.1, on the reverse strand, counting down.
GGAGAGTTGCTAGAATTTCTTTATAAAACCTCCCATCTGTGTGTACTCTGCTGTACTAAGTGGTTAAATGTGCCTTTGAATATATTTTCTTTTCACTAACTTGAGAGTTCATTTATAATTTTATTAATAAACGAACAACATGAAACATTAACACAATGGAAAGAGTTTATATTTTTCATATACATAATGAGATTGTATAGCGGAGATCAGAATCTGAGCTTGTATTCAAAACACAACAGGGATTATATAACAGAGCAGAATCTAACTCTGAATCTAAGTCATTGTGCATATTTCATTGATCTAGACTGGATTTTTGAGGCCATTTTTTATTTAAAACAAAACCAAACAGAACAAAAAAAACCCTATGCATAAGCACCTCTTCATAATGCCCATTTATAGGAAAAACAAACTCTTCCTGGAGTCAGGTTTCAGGTTTCTGCCTGGAGTGAGTACTGCCTGAGCTGTGTATCCTGGTTACAACATGGCAGCAGAGTTCCTCTGAGGTACCCTGTTAGCAAATGTTGGTGCCCTCTGAGGAGATGCTAATTGGCTCCTGCTGATTCACTTTGGTAGCCATGTGTGTTGCTCTTTTCTTCTGTACATAAGGCTGGATGGGGATAGCCATCCAGGAAGAGAGAACTGGAACCCAGCTAGGGTGACCAGACAGCAAGTGTGAAAAATCAGGACAGGGGGTGGGGGTAATAGTAGCCTATATCAGAAAAAGACCCCAAAATCAGGACTGTCCCTAAAAAATCAGGACATCTGGTTACCCTAAACCCAGCAGAGAGGTTTCACCCGGGGAACCTCAGGAACTGGTTAAGTGATACTTTGTATTTTTGTTGCTGGTAACTCAATTAAACCCCAGGAAGGGGGTAAATTTGGATTAAATACAGAGTTTGTAGATTCATTTCAGAACAGGCTAAGAAGTCCAACTGCTTAGACTATCCTTTTCTTTATTTCACAACAAAGTAAAAAGCCCGCTTCAAGAAGGTAGAGAAGCTTAAAGTACATCTAGGTTTATTGGAGAAAGTTTTATTTTCAGCTGAAAAGAGTATTAGAATAGAAGTTAAAACTACACTGTAACTCTGTAGCATGTGCTATATGCAGGTTATAATATTTTTAGAATTTAATATAGGACTTGTTCTGCCAATTTTATGTTATGTATTATAAACTTGGCATTGCAAACATTGCATTAAAGTTTTTTTTTGTTTAAAGGTCAGGTATACTGAGATTGCCATTATTAAATGTACTGTTACCATTTCTAAGAATTGTAAGTGTTTATTCTACAAAAGTGTGCAGTATCGTTACTTGAGCTGTCCTGAATAGACTCACTTTGAATTTAAAGGAACAGTAACTTAAATCAGACTTTTCTCTGAATGCTTAATGCAGGTGATTCCTATGACACTATAATTAAAAATTACAGGAATTCTTAAATATTTACTTCTCACTTAATCCATTTCTCTGTTGCCTGTTATGGCTGCACAGTCAATTTGCTCTTCTGTTTTTGTGGCCTTTTCCCATACTAAAGAGGGGGAGGAGGTGAACTTTTTTGTGTGTGGCTTAAAAAAAAAAGGGGGGGGGAGGCAAATGTGATTGTGAAACCACAAAAATTGGGGACTCAGTGAGTCTTCCTCTACCAAGCCAAGCAGCCCATGATCGTAAATAGTTTTGGGTACAAGAATTGATTCCCTCTCCCTCCTCCTCCACCCCCCCGCCCCAGATTATCTAGGAGTTGCCTGTCTTTTTCCCAGCCCTATAAACGATGATGCTGGCGCACTTCATTTTACTACGGTGGACTCTGCTCTTCTTTTCCGAATCTTCAAGGAAAATGTTAGCATTTATTATCTGCACTGTTGTGGAAACAGCTGGACCATCTGACCTGTGTAAAAAGGCACTAGCACATAACTCCTCAATATTTTTCCTGGCCATTCGCTGCAGGCAAATCTCAAATGTATTCAAACTCCCACGTTGCTTCCTCTTTGGTGAAATTGCACTGAACCCTTCCTTTGACTTTTAGCTACTATATTGATTTGATACTTTCTTTATGCCATGTATCATGAACAGGGTGTGTATGGGGCCTTGTCAAGTGTCTAATGAATGTGCTTAAGAACAGTTTAAATGCTCTGGTCTTAATATGAAGCTAGGCAGTCTGGAGGGAGACAGGCCATACTAGACTAATCCATGCTCTAGGTTGTTGCCTAGGTAGACACTAGGGCCTTGATCCTCCCAGGCATTTAGGTGCCTATGTCCCATTGATTTCAATGGGAGTTATCTGCTTAAAATACCTTTTGAGCACCTGGGCCAAAGATCCTCCGCTGTGGAGAGCATAGTGCAGGAGTGGTGGTGAAGGTCAGGTTGGTTCCCTGGTGCAACCTAGCGCATCCCAGAGGCTATTCTCGGGCCAGGTCTACACTAAAAAGTTAAGTCGACCCAGCAGCATCACTTGGGGTGCAAAAATCCATACCCCTGAGTTACATAGTTATGACAACCTAACACCTGGGGTAGACAGCCTTAAGTCCATGGAATAATTCTTCCATTGACCTAGCTACCGCCTCTCGGGGAGAGGGATTAACTACTGCGATGGGAGAACCTGTCCTGTTGCTGTAGTAAGTGTCTACATTGAAGCGCTACAGCGGTTCAGCTTCAGCGCTGACGTTGTGCCGTTGTAGCAATTTCAGTGTAGGCATAGTGTAGCTTAAGCTATCTGTCAATGGCTCCAAGGATCCTATACAGCTGTAAGGTATCATATGGGTATGGGGAAGTCCTGGTGAAATTCTCTTACCCCTAGCTATGCCCATATCCTGGCAGCAGAGAGGGATGATGGTGTGTGTAAAAGCTACTTCATAGGCTTGGCTAAACTGGTGCAACTGTCTTGTAACTTGCTTCAGATTCAGAATAAGTAGGTGGTGTGCCTAAAGCACCCACACTGCATCCCAGGGTCTGGCTGGAGGCTAGAACATGTCTGAATACAGTTAAACATGGTTGTCTAGCCACAATAAGAATAGAAACTCTGCTTCATGCCCATTTCCTATAATACTTTTAAGACCTGTCCTATGTAGACTAAGGAGGGGCAGTGTCTTGGTGTCCACCTCTGCCTTAATTTTCAAGATATAGTTGAGGTAGAAGGTATAAAATCATCATTGGTAACTAGCAGTCAATAGGCTAGTTATTTTAACTGAGGTATTGCAAAGGCTGGTTTTACTCTTTGACAGAATAGCTGGACATACTTGCTGTGCAAATCAGTGTGACCAAGCAAAATGAGCTCTCTGTTAAACTGCCATTAAGCTGTCAAAGGTAGTTTCTACATTTTCTCTTTGCTAGGTGTGGGGCTAATAACACTTAGCACTTTTAATCACTGGGCTCTCATTAGTTAATCCCCTTGCATCCCCACAAGATGAGTACTATCATTTTAGAGATGTGGGAGGAACAAAGGCTGAGAGGATAAATGGCTTGTCCAAGGCCTTAATGGGTGGCTATTCTCAGTGTTGGCATCAAAATGCAGGAGCTCCTGGCCTCAAGTCATGTGCTTGGATCACTACACCATGCTGCTGTGAGGGTATGTAGTCCTGGTAAATGCCCAGCCCTTTGTTCTGTAACTCATTGTTCCTCCCTAATTTCTATTGTTTCATCTGACTGCTATTGCAGTGCCTTTCTTCCTAAAACTGACACAGTCTTTTGTGCCACTGGCATTAATCTTGCTCTTTATCTGCCAATCAGTGGAGCAAGAAAGTATTGGGGTCAGCACATCCTCTCCTACTGTTCAATCTTGTCAATCCCATTATGTGTCTCTCTTTCGCTGGCGGTAGCAGGAATCCTGAAGTCCTTGTTAAAAAACAAACAAAAAAAAAAAACCTGTTCCATAGCAGAGTCAGATGCCGCTGACATTTTACCAGGCTGGCAACAAGTAATGCTAAATACTTTAAAACAATAGATTACTTTTGGTCCACTTCCTCTGTTCTGTGAAAAAGTTTTAGCATACAAAAAACAATTTTTTTTCCTTCTTCTGCCCTGATTGTAATTTCCATTGACCTCAGCTCTTCAGTTGTTTCTTAGCTGGAAACCTGAAGCCTGGTCTAAACGCCAATTTTTGTACTAGTATAACTCTGTGTGTGTGTGTTTGTTTTGGTTATGGGTGTGATTGGTTTTTATACCAGTCTAGTTATACTGGCACAACCCCTAGTATGGATGCAGCTGTATCAATATAAAGGTACTTTATACAGGTGGCACTTATTCCCCTTCCTGTGTGTGAATAACTGTCGGTGTAAGCACCTTTATACTGTAGAACTTTGCCCACACTAAGAAGGTTGTATTGTTTTAACACTGGCACAGTTAAAACTGTACAACTTCTTGTAAGTAGAGGAGCCATAAATCTTCATTCTTCTGTGCATTGATGATTTTTCTTTCACATTGACACTTGGTACTCAATGGTGCCCTCTGCTATCCTGAATAGAAAAGAATCAGAGTGAGGTGGGTGGGAATGGACCTGGGGTAGAAGGTGTTGGTTTGTGACATTTGCTCCTCATCCCCTCTTGTCCACCAGCCTTTTCCTGGAGGGCTTGTGTTCACCACTCCAAATCCGAGCAACCTGAGATCTGTAGAGGGCTACGTCAAAATTGCCATGTTCCCCCCTCCCCCCCCCTCCCCCCCAACCGCAATGGAAATTAGCTCATCCAGAGGATGATATCCGCATCAAGATATAAGCCCGGTTCCAGTTTTTGTAAAAATTAAAATGTATTCAGGAAAACTTTATTAGAAGTGCCTGCAGGAACAAACTCTCCTGAATATTTTTTTTAACTTGAGGAATTAGCTGCATGCCACTTTTCACAACTAAAGTGTGGGTGAATAGGAGCAGAAGGAAGAGTAACTTTTAAAAAGAAAATAAGATGAAGACCTAGTTTATGAATAAGCTCAACTAATCAAAGCATATTTTTCTCATATTTTAGTATATAAGGAAACATACACATAACAATAAAGCTGTTTTGCATTTAAAATTGGATACGGTACATTAAACTAGCAAATGCAGCTATAGTTTATATTTGTGCTTCTGATTATAACATAAACATTTTGTGGAGACGTGCTTTTGAATTCATCCCAGGACCTTTATAAATACTAACTCTTGCTATCCCTTTGGGATAGGTAGGTGTTATTTCCAGTGTACAAATGAGGAAAACTTGAGGCACAGACTTCCTCTGGGATTCCTCCCCACACCCCTTTTTGTTAACACATTGGGTTAGTGGTAAAGCTGGGAGTGCAGAACTCAGACATCTTGGTTCCCATGGAGGATGTAATCATGAAATTCCAAATGTGGCACTTGTAAGGAAGCGCTGGGTTTGTGACAGACCCATCCTTTCAACAAATGAAACACGTTGCCATAGCTAAAATTAAGTTAATTATACATTGAAAACAGAGCATGGAGGGAAGGGCTGTGAGTTGAAATGCAGATGACCTACCAATTAGTGCAGTAGTTGACACACAAGGTACCTAATGTTTGTTTCAACCCTTTGAACGCGCATGAACCAAGTCTGAATACTTGAACTGGCTGATTTATCTTTGTCTGCTCTGGGAGTGCAAAATGTACTACTTTATGGAGAAGCTGTTGTGGTTCCCTATTTTCTTTTGCTCTTGAATTGGGGCATAGGTACCCCAATTTAAGCCTAGTTCACAAAAATCCATATCAAACATGGATTATTTCAAGGGCACAATTTAGTTTTTTTGGAATACTTTCTTTCTCATTAGGGCTGCCCTTTCAGAGTCTTTAAGATTTTTAAATTGCTAATTTTATACCCTTTCACAGGGATACTAAAGTTTTTGAAGCCCCTAAATACACAACTAGTCAGAGGTTGCACTCATGAGCCTTTTTTTATAGCATGAAATTCCAACATAAAGAAACTTTATTTAAAAAAAAAAAATTCAAAATACAGTTTGGCTTCTTCATTACAACTCCTATATAAAGCTGGAATGCTGGATCTTAGCAGCAGTTTTATGTTCTCTGATGTTGCCTCTGGCTTTGTAGCCCTTGACTCGCACTGCCTGGCTTACACACAGCTGCCTTTAATGGGGAGGGCATGGATGTTGGAAGGGGGACTGAGAAACCGCATACATCTGGGTACTGGCACCCACTTGTCCCAGTCCTGTTGCAGAGCCTTGTTCCATGGTCACAGTGGACCTCACCACTACAGTTATGTGTTTAGCTAAGGCCTGGTCTACACTATGACTTTAATTCAGATTTAGCAGCATTAAATCGAATTAACTCTGCACCCGTTCACACAACGAAGCAATTTATTTCGAAATAAAGGGCTCTTAAAATCGATTTCTGTACTCCACCCCGACGAGCGGAGTAGCGCCAAAATCGATATTGTCATTTCGAATTGGGGTTAGTGTGGCCACTATTCGATGGTATTGGCCTCCGGGAGCTATCACACAGTGCACCATTGTGACCGCTCGGGACAGCAATCTGAACTCTGATGCACTGGCCAGATAGACAGGAAAAGCCCCGCGAGCATTTGAATTTCATTTCCTGTTTGCCCAGCGTGGAGAGCACAGGTGACCACAGATAGCTCAGCTCATCAGCACAGGTAACCATGCAGGCCGATAATCGAAAAAGAGCACCAGCATGGACCGTACGGGAGGTACTGGATCTGATCGCTATATGGGGAGAGGATTCAGTGCTAGCAGAACTTCGTTCGAAAAGATGAAATGCCAAAACTTTTGAAAAAATCTCCAAGGGCATGATGGAGGGAGGCCACAATAGGGACTCAGATCAGTGCTGCGTGAAAGTCAAGGAGCTGAGACAAACCTATCAAAAAACAAAGGAGGGAAACCGTCGCTCTGGGTCAGAGCCCCGGACATGCCGCTTCTACGCCGAGCTGCGTGCAGTTCTAGGGGGGGGCCGCCACCACTACCCCATCTCTGACTGTGGATTCCGAGGCAGGGATAATCTTGTCAGCTACTCCTGAGGATTCTGCGGACGGGGAAGAAGAGGAGGAGGAGGACGAGCTTGCAGAGAGCACCCAGCACTCCATTCTCCCCCAACAGCCAGGATCTTTTTCTCTGCCTCACTGAGTACCCTCCCAAGCCAGTATCCAAGACCACGACCCCATGGAAGGGACCTCAGGTGAGTTTACCTTTTTAAAATATAAAACTTGTTTTAAAAGCAAGCGTTTTTTAATGATTACTTTGCCCTGAGGACTTGGGATGCATTTGCGGCCAGTACAGCTACTGGAAAAGTCTGTTAACGTGTCTGGGGATGGAGCAGAAATCCTCCAGGGACATCTCCATGAAGCTCTCCTAGAGGTACTCCAAAAGCCTTGCCACAAGGTTTCTGGGCAGTGCAGCCTTATTCCGTCCTCCACGGTAGGACACTTGACCGCGCCATGCTTGCAGCAAATAATCTGGTATCATTGCATGACAAAGCCTGGCAGCGTATGGTCCCGGTGTTTGCTGGCATTCAAGCAAAGGTGGCTGTTCCTACTGGGATGTTAGCCTGTGGCTGAAAAGAAATCCTTCCCTGCAGTTAGCCAAGTGTGCGGGGGGGGGGGGGGGGGGGGGGGGGGGGGGACACAGGATGGAGAATTGGCCCAGAGCTTTTCGAGTTTGGCTAGCAGGGATCTTCACTGATACCAGCCATGCGGTGGTGGGAGGGGGTAAAGCGATCATCCCAGAGAATTCATGGCAGGGTGGGGGGTGTTAGTTTGGTTCCTGCAGGGATCTTACCTGATACCAACCACGTGGTGGGGGAAGGGATAAAGTGATCATCCAGAGAATTGGATGGTGGGGGTTAGTTTGTTTTCTGCTGCTGAAGGTTAACAGGAAAACCGCAGCACTCAACGGGCTTTGCTTGGTATGTGGGAAAGGAGGGCGCAGAAGCCGAAAGACAATGGCTTACCATGGCCGCATGCAAGCCGAATTCTGTTGCCTGGACCTGCGTTTGTGATCTCTAGCAGCAAAGCCACAGGCACTCAATATTAAGAGGCAAAATGTGACCTTGCACAGAAATCACATGTGCTATGTAATGTGAATAGTGTTGGTCACCGTGAAAGAGTATAAGCATTGTTCTGCAAAATGTATCTTTTTAAAAATTTCTCTCCTTTTTTCCCTCCCTCCAGCAGCTGCAAATTCTTCAAGCCTCCCTCCTCTGTCCTGAAGGCTTTCTCAGATAAGGCGTCGGAAAAAGAAGACAAGACAAGATGTTCGCAGAAATCATGGAATCTACCCGCAGTGAAAGAGCTCATCTGAATGAGTGGAAGGACACGGTTTCAAAGTATAGGAAAGAAGCCAGTGAATGTGAGGACAGGAGGGACCAACATGAGGAGAGGAGAGACGCTCGAGATCAGAGGTGGCAGCAGAAAGATCAGAGGAGGCAGGATGCAACGCTGGGGCTGCTGCGTGAGCAAACAGACATGCTCCAGCATCTGGTGGAGCTTCAAGAACGGCAGCAGGATAACAGAGTGCTGCTACAGCCCCTGTATAACCCCCCCCTTCCCCCTCACCATGTTCCATAGCCTCCTAACCCAGACCTGTAAGAACGCGGGGGGGGGGGGGGGGGGGGAGGCTCCGTACACCCTCCCATTCCACCCCAGTGGACAGTCCAAGCGAAAGGCTGTCATTTTTTTAACTCTTTTTTTTTTTTTTTTTTTTTTTTTTTTTTTAGTGGCCTTTTCCTTCCCGCTGATCCTCCTCCCAAACCCCACCCGGGTTCTCGCCCTCTTTTTTATAATCAATTAATAAAGAATAAATGATTTTTAAAAGATAGTAACTTTATTTCCTTTGAAAGCAAGCTGGGGGAAGGGAGAGGGTGGGTTCCTTACAGAGAATGAGTCAATAAAGGGGGTGGGTTTTCATGAAGGAGAAACAAACAGAAATTTTACACTGTAGCCTGGCCAGTCATGAAACTGGTTTTCAAAGCTTCTCTGATGCACAGAGCTTCCTGATGTGCTCTTCTAATCGCCCTGGTGTCTGGCTGCGCGTAATCAGCAGCCAGGCGATTTGCCTCAGCCTCCCACCCCGCCATAAAGGTCTCCCCCTTACTTTCACAGAGATTGTGGAGCACACAGCAAGCAGAAATAACAATGGGGATATTGGTTTGGCTGAGGTCTGAGCGAGTCAGTAACGATCGCCAGCGACCTTTTAAACGGCCAAATGCACATTCTACCACCATTCTGCACTTGCTCAGCCTGTAGTTGAACAGCTCCTGACTCCTGTCCAGGCTGCCTGTGTATGGCTTCATGAGCCATGGCATTAAGGGGTAGGCTGGGTCCCCAAGAATAACTATTGGCATTTCAACATCCCCAATGGTTATTTTCTGGTCTGGGAAGTAAGTCCCTTGCTGCAGCCATTTAAACAGAGTAGTGTTCCTGAAGACGCGAGCATCATGAACCCTTCCCGCCCAGCCCGCGTTGATGTTGGTGAAAAGTCCCTTGTGATCCACCAGTGCTTGCAGCACCATTGAAAAGTACCCCTTGCAGTTTATGTACTGGGTACCCTGGTGCTCCAGCGCCAAGATAGGGATATGGGTTCCATCTATCGCCCCACCACAGTTAGGGAATCCCATTGCAGCAAAGCCATCCACTATGACCTGCACATTTCCCGGAGTCACTACCTTTTGTAGCAGCACCTGAGTGATTGCTTTGGCTACTTGCATCACAGCAGCCCACACAGTAGATTTGCCCACTCCAAATTGATTCCCGACTGACTGGTAGCTGTCTGGTGTTGCAAGCTTGCACAGGGCTATCGCCACTCACTTCTCAACTGTGAGGGCTGCTCTCATCTTGGTATTCTGGCGTTTCAGGGCAGGGAACAGCAAGTCACAAAGTTCCATGAAAGTGCCCTTACGCATGCAAAAGTTTCGCAGCCACTGGGAATCGTCCCACACCCGCAACACTATGCGGTCCCACCAGTCTCTGCTTGTTTCCCGGGCCCAGAATCGGCATTCCATGGATAGAACCTGCCCCATTAACAACATGATCTCCAAAGCACTGGGGCCCGCAGTTTGAGAGAATTCTGTGTCCATGTCCATGTCCTCATTACGCTTGTCACTGCGCTGCCATTGCCACCGCCTCCTCGCCTTGTTTTTCTGGTCCTGGCTCAGCATAAACTGCACGAGAACGCGCGAGGTGTTTACAATGTTCATGACTGCTGTCTTGAACTGAGCTCCATGCTTGCCGTGGTATGGAATCTGCAGTGTTCACCCAGGAAAAAAGGCGCGAAATGGTTGTCTGCCGTTGCTTTCATGGAGGGAGGGTTGAGGCTGTACCCAGAACTACCTGCGACAATGTTTTTTGCCCCATCAGGCACTGGGATCTCAACCCAGAATTCCAATGGGCGGGGGAGACTGCGGGAACTATGGGATAGCTATCGGATAGCTACCCACAGTGCAACGCTCCAGAAATCGACGCTAGCCCTGGTACGTGAGCGCACACAGCCGAATTAATGTGCTTAGTGTGTCCGCATACATTCGACTTTATACAATCTGTTTCCAAAATTCAAATTATGTACATTCGGATTAATCCCGTATTGTAGACATACCCTAATATAGCTCCATTAAGGTGATGTTGCAATTAAGAATTTGTTCACTGCCATGTGATTGCCAGGAATTGGTTGTGTTCATCGCTGGTCATTCTGTGTTAGAATTCAAAGTAGAATTGTGCAACTTCAGTCTGGGTATTAAGGCTTGTGAGCTGAAGTGTATATATGTGTGTGAAACTAGTGCATTAATAAATGCATCTGAGCATACTTATCTCTAAATTGTGAAGGCTTGTGTACCACTTCCCTCCAGTGTTAGTATCCAGCATTTGTGCAAATTAAAAGCAGGGACTGTCTTTTAGTTCTCTGGACAGTGTCCTAGCATGATGGGCTTCCAGGCACTATATTAATGCCAGAAATGTACAGATTAATATCACAACTCATAAATGCTATTTGGGGAAATGGAATAAGAGTTCAAATAAATCAGGTATTAATACATTTTACCCCTTTAGTAATCTTGTTCATAAGTACTTGTATCTGAACACGAACAAAATTCTCAACTTACAAAAAAATGGTAGAGCAGTCCACAGAGAATAGCATTTTACATATTACTGACTTTGATAGTGTGTGTTTGAAATGAGGCATTATCCTTTGCTGTACACTTGCCAGGAGTTTTTAATGTTTCAACTTTTATCATGAACCTGTTGTTTTGGCATATCTATAGATGTTTCAACACACGGCCAAACTTTGCCCACTGTTATATGCACACACAACACCCATAAAAGTTTATCAGAGCTGTGCATGTGTATCAGAAAGCCGATTTTGGTCTATTAGACTGGAAGAACAGCCGGGAACCCATCTACATAGGTTCCTTTGAGTTGGAAATCCTTTTGAACGCTTTAAGTTGTATTTAACTGGTACTTAGTAGTACTATGGTTTATGGGGGAATTTTGAGTGTCTAATGGTACAGACATTCAGCCCTGATGTATGTGTGTATGGGTTATACAGGATCTGATTACTTTTCTGTTGCATAGTGTTAATGGTCTGTCTCAAATATCTTATCTTATACAACACTTTGCTACTGAGGCAGTATCCTCTCTCTATTTTGGAAACTGTTTTATGCAGAAGCCAGGAGAGGATAGAATTTCATTTAATACAGAGCAGAGTTTGGCGTTCTGAATTGTCAGTGAGTGGAAAATAGGTCTCTGATTTAAAGGTAGAATATTGTTTATCAAAAGACAAACAACTTAGTAGCAATACACTTTAGTTTTTGAAATTTAGTTTTGCAATTCTGTCAGAGTTCATACTGCACTTAATCATTCGAGCATAACAAAATAGTTTACTTATCCAATCTGGCAGCATCTAACTGCATCATGCATCAAAAATGTCTCCAGAGATGTTTCTACAGCATTGTTTAACTAAATGGCGTGCCAAATCTGACTGGGAAGATGAAGTGCTGTGTTACTTATGGCATTTGTGACCAGTTCAGCTTCCTAAAGGGCTTCTCCTATAACTGTAGAAGATGGGCAGTGTAGGAACAATGCCTTCAGACAGCACAGGAATATGGTAGTCTTGTAATCTTTGTGATCACAGAGATGACTAAGTCAAACACAGCAATGACTGATTTAGGTGGAAAAACTCAATAAACTTAACTATAGAATTGTGACCAGTGTCTCAATTTAAACCAGAGCATAACAGGTAATTGCTCAGCTGAGAATGTCCTGCATGCAGAGGGCTCTGTGGACTCTTTTGAAAAGCATTAGAGCGCTTCAGCTTTACCCATAGCTCTAAACTGAGAAAAATAACCAGGCTGTAGAGCTGGCACTTGTGTTACTGATGGAAGCACTGCACTGTTTTATGGTGCCAAAATATTATCAAATTTTGCCATAAAAATCAGATTTTTGGATCCAATTTTAGGAGTTGCAGAACGGACATTTTGCCAACTCCCTGATCAGCAGAAAAGTTTGGAAAACTTAAAAACCCACACACACACAAAAAAACAAAAACCAACCTTTCTTCGTGTTCACTATTTCTCTCCTCTGGAGCCTGTCTTCTTAAAATAACTCAAATCACTTGATCAGCTCTGCTACATATATGCTAGTTCTTGCACAACACTTGGCATAAACACTGAGACTGCCAATAAGATGAGAAACATGTTGTAATGGTGGTTGAGTGGGAGGTTTAATTACCTAGCATACTGCAATTATAGGTAGATGCTGAAATCAATAATTAAAACTATTGATGAACTACCTATGTTGACTGGATCTGGTATAATAACTTGGAAGATTTTAGGGATCAATGTGAAATCCTCTCCTGCTGAGCAGCATGGTGCAGCTTAGGTGTAGATGAGCAGACCATCTGCATAATCACGAAATACAGATCAAGTAACTATGTATTCACAATCACTGTCAGTTTTATAAGCATGTAACCTTTCTACTACCATAAAGTTTTGCAAATGTTGAAATCAATATGGGGGTGGAATAGCAGTCAGTTACTACTACCTTGGTAGTTGAGAAGGCTAAGTTGCAGTCAAGACTTTGATTATGGTCCCGAGCGCTACTTGGTTTTAATAATGTACAAAAGAATGGTCACTAACATGGTATGTGATTGTTTAAGTGGCATTTGTGTTCTAGTGAAGGATTAAGAAACATGATGGATGAAAAAGCAGCAAGGCTGAGATTAGATGAACCAAACCCAAATGGCATGTTGAGCAGAACAGCCTTTTCCTGCTATTGTCTCTTAATGCTAGCAGAAGGCTTTGTGATCATGTAAATGAGCTTTATGTAATGTTGCATGTCTGCGCAGTCTTGGTAACTTGATGAAATTTTTAGGTATTGTATGAAGTCCATTACTTGGCAATTTCTTTTAATTCCACCCATGTTCTTCAGCTGTCTTCTTTATCCTCCTTCATATAACTGGATACAGATGCTTTTTATATTGTGCAGAGTCTCCATGCTGCAGTTTGCATGTTGGTAATATATGCGGCCTCCAAAGTTACAACCCAGTCCTTAACAATAAAAAGTTGAGGAAGCGTCTCAAACAATAGCTGTACTTATCAATCTAATGCAAAATTTCCTTGAGTGCTTGTGAAACTTTCTGGGGTAGATGATAAATTGAGCAGTGATGAAACTGTGCACTCTAAAATCCTATAGCTTTTTACGTAGATTGCAGATAACTGGGTCTGAAGCAATAATCTAGAACTAGTTTTTAATTAGTTCATCCATTAGACATGGCAAAGGCACTCACACACAGGCTCTTCAGGACTTGAAGAACAGGCTGTGAAAGCAATAAAATGTTACTTTACGAAATAGTGAGGTTTTTTATTAGCCCCACACAATAGAGGGGAGGGGGGAGAGAGAGAACTCTTCTGCTTTCCTTTCTTATTCAAGGTGTAACTTAATTGGTTTGGAATTTCTCAATCCTATGGATTCTTCATGTGGATTTAACCTGTTCGTCACTGTTATGTGGGTGATAATGTTGCTAGTCTTGGACACACATATGTAATGTTTGATAGGAGTGAGTTTGGAAGGAAGAAGTGACATGTAGCAGTGACCCAGCCCCTTATTAAAATTTTCCTACCTAGGTTGTAATGGATCAAGCCATATGAACCCATCAGTGTTAATTTTTACTGCTGAAACAGTGATTCACTAGCAGCAAATGGAAATGGGAATACATGGAGCTCTTAAACTATAACAAATCCAAGATGCATTTTTGAAATCTGGAGCCAGACCCATCCCTGGAATAAGTGCCTCCATTGACTTAGTTATTTGGTCCTTAGTCATGAAAATTATGTCCAGCAGCACTTTGTGAACAGTTTAGTTAAGAGACTCAGAACAGCCTCCTAAGGAATGCTGCTGCTTGCAGTCGTTTGGCCTTTGGTTTGGGGCTGTCTTTGGTGTAATCCAGACTCCAGTGTGGAACTCTGTAGGTATACGTTAAGCTTTATAATACCTTCAATATATGATATAGTTTTTAACTGCAATATGCCATTTATGTTCGTTTGTCTTGCCTTTTTTTATTCTGGTGTAATTAAAGAGTTGCAGTACAACTAAAAGGCATCTATATCTTCTCATAAACCTATTTCTGCCTTTCTATAAATACAGATAAATGACAGGCTTACTGGAAAATGTGAAAACCGGTTTATGCTGTGGTTGTTTAACAGGTTAATATGTTCTCAGTCCATTAGAATTCGGCACAATTACCACTTGCATTCAGAGGCCCCCTGAAAACCATTTGGAAACAACTTATGGATGCGGTTGGTGAAGTTAGTCTTTAGCAAAAATGTCTCCTGTTGCTAATTAAGAAAATTTCAGACTTCCTATCCTGGAAGCAGGGGAAATGCTCTGCAGCTAAAATGTGGGAATCTGCACACATTGTATGTTCCCCAAACAGAAACATTGGAAATGCTGTGTCAAAACATTGACTATAAAATGGCCATCCCCACACTAATCTGATTGGCGACTGAAATTCCATGTAATGCTGATGGAACACAATCTTTGGACTGCTGAATCAGAAGAAAATGTTTTGATTTTGTCCTCTACTACCATTGTTACTAGCTGTTTCACACATCTAGGAAGTGTTGCCTGAGCATGGGATTGGCACATGAGAGCTTTTGAGTGCTAATCTTTGCTCTAACATGGACACTCCGGCCATAGTCAAGTCATGTAACCTTTTGATCCCCTTTTCCTAATCTGTAATATGGGGATAATACTTGCCTAACTCATAGGGGTGTTGTGAAGACTAACTATAAAAATATAACTCATCTGAGGCATATAAGGGCTTAGCATTTGGTCTCTTCTAGACTTTTGATATTATTTTTAAATGCTTGGCTTATCAAATTTACTGAATAATTGCTAGAGAAAAGATGGATAAGACAGAACATGATCAAATATACAAAAGGGCGAGTGGTATAGAGAAGGTAGACCTGGAACTTCTAATTCACCCTCATAATACAAGAACAAGGGGATATTTAATTTGAAATGTAGCAAATTCAAAATTGACAAATGAAAATACATTATCACACTGCTTGCATTTAGACTGAGGAATTCATTGCAACATATTAAGCTCTTGCTCTCAGTGATACCAAAGTTCAAAAAGTACTAGACGTGTGGATAACAAGAATATCCAGAGTTGTGAAAGTAAAGATTAAACACACACAGTTGAAGTTTTGAAGGGATATAAACTCTTAAGCTTGGAGCCAACCTCCAACTATGGCAGGAGTGGTTTGGATGAAATTTTTTCTGGGGGTAGGTTAACCATAACTGCAAGATTTATTCTTCCTGACGTAGCTGGTACTGGCCAGTATTAATGTGACAACACTAGACTAGATGGGTTGATAGTCTGAGTCAGTCTGGCAGTTTCTTTAGTTTATATTTTTTCATTAAAACAAACCAAAAAAACAAGACACTTCCTCCCCCCCCCCCCATGTACTTGTTTAACAATATTGTGGTGGCGACTTTTTTGTTTTTGATTGTTGAAGGGGTGGGTGATCCTTTTTCTGGAGCTGTTTGGCATAATGCCTGACACTTAACTACCGCCTTCTGACATGTAGATCCACCAACCAACCATTCACCTCAGAGTGGGAGAACCAGGAGCAGCAGAAGCTGTTTCTGCAGCGCAGTACCATGAATTGACAGGTGGGAGCTGCTGCACCATGGGGGCAACTGTTAGCTATTCGTACTGGTGCATCTGCACTGCACACGCCTTTTGGTGGCATGTAGAGTAGATGCACGACATGCCCCTCTAGCACAACGTATAGATGGTGAGGCATTGCTGAAGAGAGTAGAGGAAAGACTCACCTAAACTCTGTGGGTGTACACCACTCTCTATTCCCCCAAGCAGTGCCTTCCCTGTCTGTACTGATATTTGTAGCCGTATTGTCGTGCTGCCAAAGTCTCTTCCCTCTGTTGCTTCTTCCCGCCATAGCCTTTCACTACACATGTAGTTACACACCACTGTGTGAACGCAGTCCGTTTTTCTCTGTGACATGTAGCTACATGTACGCTGGTACAACTGGTGTGCAGTATAGACATAGCCGAAAGATATGTCTTCAATGCAGAGGTAACTTGAGTGATGGTCACCCCAGTGAGGGCAGCCATGCTACAAAGCCATGCTTGAGTGATTCCACTCAACTGTATCCATACTTGTGCTGTACTCTCTCATGTCAGAAGTTATGACTTCTGCAGTCACATTCCATGGTCCTTAGTGCTGCAGGAAGCTGAGCCAGTGAATTGTGGGAGAACTTTTGGGCACTTGGGACGTTTGGAAGACTGTTAGCACTCAGGTGGTATAGCCTGCATCCTTGCTGAAAAGTGGGCATGTTTACCAGCCTGAGTGTAAACAGCATATTGGCTGTATCCTAGCCCCAGGATTGGCTGACTAGCCCACATGTAAAGCATCACCAGACTCAGGTCAGAGGCTCTTGTGTGTGGATGGGAGCTGTGTTGGGGCAACATGTGAGTAAGAGTTACTTCTACAGTGAAGACAAACCGTATAGCACTCATTATTGTGATACTTAGCAGCAGATTCATGTTCACTCTGTGATGTTGGGGAAGGGTTGCATCTGACTCCCCACATGCTGAGCCTGGCTGCTTGGGCTTGGCAGGGAACATTGAGGGGAAGAGAAGGCTAATCAAAATGCAAAATCTTTTCTATTTCATAATTACCTGACTCACTAGAACGTACTATCCCTCTGCCCTGTAAGTGAGTTAGCAGGAAATGATACTTTTCCTGATGGATGGATTGATTTTGATATATATAAAATATGGGGGACGGGGGAGAGATTTTATAATAGCTCTTCAAATATGTAGCTATCATATTTGTATCATCAGATACCTTGACACTTTAAAAGATCCCTGCTATCTGCCAAGCTTCCTAAAATTAGAGCCATGTTCAATTTCATATTTTGTGGGGGGAAAAGATCACTAGTGACAAACCTACCCTAAAACCCCTCTGCAAAACTACAGCTTACTGAGTTGAGGCGCTTCTGGCATTGTCTACCCTTTTTCATCTCATTTATATGGCTCTGGACTTGATTTATAGTTTTTGTTTTTGGCTGCCTCTTTTTGGGGTCTCCTGTTTTTTCAAAATTGATGCCTTTTCAGAACTCTTCCAAGCTTTTTTGAATAGTTGCAGATAACTGCTAAGCAGATGGTCTGTTTTCTGTACGTGATTAGGAATGATTTATAAAACTCTTCACACTTCACCTTATAACAAAAAATAAATATATATATTAACATTCTATTTTCTACACGTCATTTGAAATCTTTGAGAGAATTTATGTGAAATAATAATCCTCTGTCCAGCAGCAGTGTGCTGGTTAGAATAGCATTTGTATCAGCTGCTTAATGCCTAGATTTTTAACTGAAAGCATCTATGTCTTGGTTACATTTCAAACAATGTTTGTAACATGTCTCAACTCTTTGTCTGGAGGAGATTGATCTAAGCCCTATTGAAAGAACACATTGGCTCCAGTCTAACTGTCACTACTGTGTCTCCTTTTAAAGCCTGAAATCCTTTCTGGTGTTCACGGTTGTTTAAAACTTATCAGAAATATTAATGTTGCTCAATATCCTGTCGGGGGGAGGGAAGAAAGGGGGCCTAGTCTAGATCAGTGGTTTTAACCACTTTCTATCCCTATTTGTCTTTGAATTCTTTTAAAAAAGATCTTTCTACAGATGGGGAGGAGTAAAGGTTGTTTCTTGTGTGTCCCTCCTACTCTGTGTATATAAAAATGCACAAGCCTTGAACTCCCATTTATGTTCTTAGAACTTATATATGTAAGTAGATGGTATATCAGTAGAGAATAGAGTTTATAAAATAGAGCTAGATTTTTGTTGCTGGATGGTAGTTTGCTTGCTCCTTTCTAGCTTCAAAAAAAAGTGGGATATTCTACATATGTAGACTAAAGTATATAATTTGTTAGATCATGTCCTGACCATGTGAAAATGTTAGGGATAATTCCCTGCTTAGTGTAAGGGGTCTTTGGCTTTTTTAAATATTTGATTAAAACTGCAATGCATAGCTTGTGTCTTGTCTAAATTTTTCCATTCTGTGCTCATCTGGTCCTCTTCCCTACCATTGTGGGGTTGTTCCCTGTTGTAGATTTGCTAGTGTGTTAGACTGGACTAGGTTTAATGTTCCCAAGTGATGGGGCTTCCATCACTGTCCTTAAATCAGTCTAATATACCTCTAGATCAGGAAGGTTGCCCTAGTATTTTCCCTTCAATTCATCCCATGTCTCCTAGTTGTAACTTCCTTGTGCCACACTAAACTCTTCTTCTCCTTATTTATGCCCTTTCGATATGTTTAGACTACTTTCTCCCCACTACTCCTCGTTTAGCCAATTTATACAGGTCTGGCACTTTAACCTCTCCTTCCTTAAATGAGTTCATTCGGTCGTCTGTTTAATATTTTTCCCCCCAGAGTTGTCTTTGGTTCCTCCCCTGCCATGCAATATCTTTCTGGTGATGGGATCCCAGGAAGTATAGTTGTAATGCAGGTGCAAGTGTACCAGAGTCATATAGAGAGTTCCCTGCTATGTGAAGTCTGGCATATTTAACCCAGAGTTGCTTTTGTCTTGTTTATGGCCAATATATTATGAAAAATTCAAATTTAACATGCATTCCATTATTACCTTTCATCTTAGCATTTAAGTTCTTTGTATTCTGTGATCTTGTTTAGTGTGTGCTAGATCTAGGAAAAATAATCTATTATTTTGCCGCCCTTCCCCCAACCTCCCTTTTTTCACCCAAGCTGAATCTTCTGTTTTCAGCCCATATCTTTTTACTCTTTCTGTGTTCACTTGTATGGTTTCTCTGTCCTCACTTGGGTTAGCAATTCCTCCTTTTGGTATTGTGTGCAAAACACTTGAATTAGACTAGCTCTATTGCTGATCTTGGCAGTACCCTACTAGCTGAACTTCACGCAACTTGCTCTGGTTTAACTAAAATCTATTTTAATCAAACAGGTTTATATTGGATTAGCTTAATTTGGTAAGGAATCAACTTAATTCAATTTAATGTCTTTTAGTGGCATTTTGCACCAGTTTAATTGGTGATTTAAAAAATTTTTTAGTTAAATGAACAGCAATTTTGTGTGTAGAATGAACTTCACTTTGACTATTTTTCAGATTCCTAACCAGCCTTCCATCCACATGAGTATTTCTATCCACTCTAACTGAATTTTAGTTTCCAAGAAAATGTGAGACATAGTATCAAATGCTTTACTGAACTTCAAATACGTGACACATACAGTGTTCCTTCATCCACTAATTTGGTAGTGCTCATAAAAACAAAACTTTTTATCTGGCAAGATTTATTCTCTAAACCATGCTGCTTCTTTCAAAGGGACCTGTAATGTTGATGTTTTTTTCCTCTGCATTTTATTCCATTATCTTACTAATGCTACAAAACAGACATACAGGACTGTAATTGCTAGGGCTTGGTCTACTCTACCCCTCTAATTCGAACTAAGGTACGCAACTTCAGCTACGTGAATAACGTAGCTGAAGTCGAAGTACCTTAGTTCGAACTTACCTTGGTCCATACTCGGCAGGCAGGCTCCCCCGTCGACTCCGCGGTACTCCTCTCGCCGAGCTGGAGTACCGCAGTCGACGGCGAGCACTTCCGGGTTCGACTTATCGCGTCCAGACTAGACGCGATAAGTCGAACCCAGAAGTTCGATTTCCAGCCATCGAACTAGCGGGTAAGTGTAGCCAAGGCCTAGGATCACTCTTCATTTCTTCTTTGAAAATTGGGGCTACATTTGCTTTTCTCTAATGTTTTCATAACACCGCAGCTTTATCTTCCAAGCCCAAAATCTCTATGTAGGATCACAGAAGTTAAAAAGGCTTTAGAATAAATTATACTTTGATCATTTGCTCTCAGTAGAGTTCATTGCAATGGCTCCGAGAGTGGCTCTGATTCAAGGCTTGTTTTCTGTTAAACAGACTACAGAGGTGCCAAAGGACCCCAAAAATATTACTGACTGTTTTACTGTGAATGACTTAGATCTAGGTACAGTTTTCATTTTGCTTGAGCACCCCCAAATCTTCTCCTGCCAAGGTAGAGCGCTCTGCAGCTGTACAGGAGTTGGGGGCTATACTGGAGAAGCACAGTGCAGATCCTCAGAGTAATACCATCTGCATAGGGGTTTGTAATGGGAAGCTACATTTTCCCCCAGCCCTTGCGAAACTTCCTTGTGCAAAGCCTGGTTGAAGAGGTTTTGCACAATGTGGAATGTTTCAGTCCTTGTTATTGGTGTCCAGGGTTGAAAGGAAAAAGTAACTCTTTAGAATATGTGTGATAAACCTATTTGTAGGTTAAAAATGGTCTTTTGACTCTCAGAGAATGAATGTGTCAAGCTAGAAACTAAGCATTTTGAAGGGATTTGATTATTGTGAATAAGGGAAATCTGGTAAAATATACACCTCTACCCCGATATAACGTTGTCCTTGGGAGCCAAAAAATCTTACCGCGTTATAAGTGAAACCGCCTTATATCAAACTTGCTTTGATCTGCCGGAGTGCGCAGCCCTGCCCCTCCAGAGCACTGCTTACCACGTTATATCCGAATTCGTGTTATATTGGGGTAGAGGTGTATTTAAAATAGCTCCTTACAAAAGTCTCCTATATTTGGAAGAACAATTCAAATACAATTCTGTGAAATGTGAGTTTGTATTAACAGGCTGAAGTAGTTATTGTAACTTGGTTGCACTGCTAACTTGGAAAATGTAGCTGTCAAATTTACTCTGACTTTTAACACAAACCATGTGAGACTTATGGCACAGTTATTGTGAGGGCATTATGAAAACGCTGTAGCAGTTGATTAAAGGTTATGGATCGCTTATTAAAAACTACCTTGTCTGACTGTACTTTGCACGGTGTGTTCTAAAATCTTACTTCTGATATAATTAGCAATTAGAGTAAAATTGACTTTGCTTTTTTTGAGGGGTTTTTCAAATGGGTAGAAGTGGATAAGTGACATTGAGCCTGCATTGCCCAATTGAAAAGAATTAATGTTGCGTTCTTTCCTGGTTAAGTGAAGCAGTGTGTGTTTTGTTGGAAGTGATCCATTTACTAGGTGGCCTTCTGTGGACTAACTAGCTTATTGCAAAAGAAGGATGTCAGCATTACACTCGGCAGCCGGAGTGGAGAGTGTCAAAATAAGAAATGCCATGTTTGTATTATCGGATTTATTGAAATAAACATCTCTAGCAAAAATATATAAAGCCAGTTGTCATGAAACAATAACATATGTCCTGGCAGCTACTATGCCTGACGCATGAGCTGTTACTGGAGTGACTTACATTTAGTTTAAACTGTTTTTAAAAAAGAAAAACAGACTGATATTTCAGATATGGGGTGCTGCTGCTGCATGTGTGAATACTTGTCTGTGGTGAGCTAGCACTCATAGCTAGCATCGTGAAGAAGCCTGGAATGTTCAACCACTTGGCTGGCTTGATAGACGGAATGTTCTGATAGCTGCTTTTGGAAGAGAGAGGTTGTACGCAGGGGAATGTTGAATAGACCTTTTAACGGTCTCTGTTAAAACTGGCAAAGGCTTTGTTTAGTAGAAGGAAGAAAAACCTTCAGTTGGTGCCTGTTTTGTTCAGAGACCAATTCTACCTAGACTCATCAGTGATGTTGCCCATTGAGCTTACACAGGGTATAAGTTGGTGCGTGGTTTGGCCCCAGACATATGTCTGGAAATATTTTACACTATGGGGACTATACTGATGTAGCTATGGTGCTGTAGATATACTTGCGTAAAAACAGCCTTCACTGATGGAAGGGGTTTTTCCAGCAGTATAGGAACATCTCCCAGGCAATAGTAATAGTAGAAGCATTCTTCCAACAACCTAGCTGTGTCTACACTGGGGTAGATTACCATAATTGTCACTCAGGGGTGTGGACTTTTCACTCTCCTGAGGCTCGTAGCTACGTTGACCTACATTTTTAAGCATAGACAGGGCCTACGTATAAGCTGTGATAGGCAAAGAAACGTAAAAGGAGTGCTTTCTATAGTTGAGAAGAAAAAATGATCCGGTTAGTAATGAGTGGAATTGGTTTTGAAACCCTTGACTAATACATGGATTGGATGTGATAAAACTCCTAAATTGGTAATTTAACACATTCTAGATAGAAAAAAGGAGGTAACTATATCTGAAAATTTAAAAGAATCAATGATATGTCATTTTCCCTCCTCTCCCCCAGGAAAAAAAAATCTCCATTTCCCTACCATTTTCAATATTACGACTATTACTATTAGGATACTGTTTTCAATAATATCCCTCCAAGAACTGAAAAATACTGACAGTGCCATGAATCATCTCTAGTCTAAAAACTAAGTAAATGAGAAATGAGCCCCACCCCTTACAGGACAGTTCACATATACTAAATACACACTAACTGATTCAGGATTCCCCTGATATCTGCAGTCAGGTTTTTCCTATTTCTTTCAGATTATATTGTGTACAGATGCCCCCCAGGTTACACAAACCCAACTTACGCAAATCCGCACTTACAGAAAAAGTGCTGTAAGCTAGAAACAGGAGGTGTGGGGGGGGGGGGTTGGTTAATGGTCGGGTATACATTTCAATGCAAAATTCGAGTTACGCAAGGCGTTCCATAACTGAACGCTTGCGTAAGTCGGGGAGCGTCTGTATTTGTTCTTTAGGTTCTGTCATTCTTTCACAGGATTAGATTTAAACTTCTTTTATTAATAACATGCAAGTGAGAATGATGGCTCTTTCATATTAATCTGGGAGATAAAACACAAGTCTTGTCGTATTGCTTTAAAAAGCCACCTGAATATTTACATTTCAGGAGGCACTCCTTTTCCACTTACGTTTTAGTAAGTGAATTGTTACTGGTAATTACTGCCTAAATAGTTGTCTTGGTTTGGGAGCTAATCCACCAAAGATAATCCAGTGTAGCTATTAGATAATTAAATCCATTCTATAGTTATAAATCCTAATATAGAAATTTGCATGAAAGAACCCCTTTCTAGGAGTGGGGTAGAACTCATTGCAAAGATAGTGTCTTTGAATAAAAAAAATGTGAGGACATCTGCATTTTACCTGCTCACTTTCTAGAGAGACTGTAAATTATCCTGCAACACGTTGTTATTTTGTAAGTGAAAAGTGATTAATATGTCTATTTTGTCTCTCTTCCAGACTCTCATTTTACTCTGGGCATTCTTCATTCTCCATGTACTGCATGCTGTTCCTAGCAGTAAGTATATTCTGCTCATCTAAACTGGTTTTTGTTGCAAAGCATGAAGTTGAAACACTTGCTGCATCAGTATTTTCCTTTGACCTGTCTTATGTGAGAGATGCATTAAATCATAATGCTCGTGGGGGGTGGTAGTGTTGCTCTGAATAGATTTTTGCTCGGTGGGTGAGGGCCAGCATGTGTTTGGGGTGGGGAGGGAGGTGGCAAAATATTATAGAGAGCAGGTATTCAAGCTTTAGTAGGGATAAAAGGCATTTCACAAGGTAGCTGGCTTTTCATGTCCTTTCTCTCTATTGAACCAGATGACAGTGGGTTTGGAAAATATGTAGTTACTTAAGTTGGTGGTTAAAGTATTGCAGGGCATTAAAAACAGAAAACCTCTTTCCATAGGATATGCCTCATATGGGATAGGAAATGTCTGCTTTCATAATGCATGCAAAGCCTTTAAGGAAACTAAATTAACCTTAACTGAGCATTGGCAGGTCTGTAAATATAGTGTAAGAGAAACACACCTAAATGTAAATTGTTCTTAAAACTACCCATCTGCAGAAAAGCTCAGTGGTGAGAAAAGCATTATGTGCATACACAAATTGTTTACAAAAATATTCTAAAATCTGGCTATGTAAAATAAACCCAATCAGACTGAAGACCGTGACTCAGCGAATGCCATGTATCTCCAGTCACAGGGTAGGGCTGCATGCTAGTCAACTTCACGGCATCGCAGGCCTGATTGGCTGCTTACTAGGGCAGCACTTAGATCACTTATTCATATATTTTAAAATAAAAAGTGAATGCACACAGCCACAAAAGAGAAGAGAAGAATGAGGGGGGATTTGATAGCTGCTTTCAACTACCTGAAAGGGGGTTCCAAAGAGGATGGATCTAGACTGTTCTCAGTGGTACCTGATGACAGAACAAGGAGTAATGGTCTCAAGTTGCAGTGGGGGAGGTTTAGGTTGGATATTAGGAAAAACTTTTTCACTAGGAGGGTGGTGAAGTACTGGAATGGGTTACCTAGGGAGGTGGTGGAATCTCCTTCCTTAGAGGTTTTTCAGGTCAGGCTTGACAAAGCCCTGGCTGGGATGATTTAGTTGGGAATTGGTCCTGCTTTGAGCAGGGGGTTGGGCTAGATGACCTCCTGAGGTCCCTTCCAACCCTGATATTCTATGAAAATGGGCTTGAGCTTGCATCTTCCTTCACAGAGGAATAAAGGATTGTTTTCTCTTGAATTCCCCTATATAAAAACCTGCAGTTTGACAGCTTTGCCCTCTTGCCCTGTAGTTATAGGAAGGTTGCAAGCTGCCATGGATTCTCTTTGAGCTTTATTTTGGGCACCCCCTACCCTTGATTTATACTGGGAAAAAAGGGGAAAACTAGTTAAATGCTTTTTTTACTTGCTTACAGCCAAATTTTATAACTCTCTAAGTAAGAGATTAGGTTAGATAAACCTCTTCATCTTTGTAGTTGCTGATTTAGAACTATGGTAGTGTTACTCTTAATGGAGTATACGTCTTTTGTTTCTGTTCACTACAGGCAGATGATCTGTGTAAGTGGATAAATTTCTTGAGCCATCAAACAAGGCATCAGCAAATTTGAAAATTATTTAGTAGAAAAACTCTGCAGGATAGGGTAGTTTTTTCTATCCAATCCACTGAACAAATAAAGCTGCCCAATGAACTGCTTCATATCTTGCAGTATATGGGGCCAAAGAGGCCATGTCACAAGTTCTGTAACTGACAGGGTGGCTAGCCCAAGCCCCAGGCTCCTTTGATAAGTACCTAAGAACACATCTAAACACACAATCTCAGCAGCAATCTCCACCATATAGAACAGTAGACCAAATCAATCAGACCTTTTAGCAAAGAAGAAAGGGTGAAATGACCACACCCTCTCTACAGTGTGAACCCCCATCTCTACCCCTGCATGTACAATGTGCTTCTCTCCTAAAGCCTCCAGGAAAAGATGACCCTGAAGGCCTGGAAATGTGGGCTGTTTCTGAATGAGTTCCAAAGCTGAGAGACCCTCGCGTACTCTGTGTGCCCTGCCAGCAGTCCCCTCGCTTCTATACTGAGGGGGTTGCAGCTTGAGCACATGTACTGATTTTAATTATAGCAGTGGGACATGGTGGGGAGAGGTGAGCTCCAAAGTTCACTCCCACAAGAATTGAGGGCACACAACTTGCATATTTAGAGCAGTAATCTTATACATTGGCATCAAACCCTCATGGCAACAGAACTGCTAAACTGTTAATGTAATAGGATTTTCTTGGGTTTAGGAAGTGTCTAGACACCTCATCTGTGGCCCTCTCCACACTGGGACCAGAACCATGGCAGCTATAGCCATCTTTAAAGATGTTGGTTGGTGGGAAGCTCCTACCACGGTTGCCAGAGTGGGCCAGAAATCTTTGTTAGGATATTCTTTGTGACAGAGACTGTTTAAGGATTATCCTATCAATTTTAAGGGTTATCCAATAATCTTCCCACCACAGAATGATTGCTCTTTACAGCAAAACTCTGAGTGCCTTTCCCAGTCTAGTTTGGAATTAATCCAGTTGGTTTGGAGTTAATCCAAATGAGGAGCCCTTGATTAAAATCCAAATGGCTGAATGTTGGATCTATACTACTATGGATTGGCTTCCTTTTCTCTCCTTTCCCCTGCTACAAAGCATTGACTCTTTTTAGTGATAGGTGTCTTCATTTTTTGTCATTAAGTACTAATGCAAAAGTGATTAAAACAGCTTGTTTTAGAGTCTTGTTTACCTGCCCAATAGAAGGCTTCAATCTTGGGTGTAAATCGGTGCATTTGCAAAATCTTGATTTGCTACACAGTATTTGAAGTTCAGGATTACAGTTTTGCAACTCTCTGAAATTCACTTTTCCATTTAGGCTGCATACCCCAAGATTTTCATCTTGTTACTTTTCTTTTGGCACCAGAATAACCTCTGCAGCAGTTGGATAGTCTATTCAAAATGGAGGCTTGAGATGCATTTTTTTTTTTAATCTTTGTAAATACTGAAAAATGTGAGCACACTTTTCAATGAGGCATGAAGAGCAAGTTTTCAAAAACGTGTCTACAGCATGGTTTTCTGGACACTTTTAAAGTTTAATAAAGCCCCCAAAACTCCCATTCCACAGACACTGTTCCAGCCTCTAGGTCAGAATTGCTCTATGGGGGAAGACTGTCTTTTTAGATTTGTTTTCCATTTTTATTTTTTGCCTCTTCCCCCCCATGTACCCTACCTATCTGTATGTGCACGCTACTTTTTACCATCATGTAAATCCAGTTAGTGGGGTAAAGGGTGTGTGTGGTGTTTTTGTTTTGTTTTTTTTAATGTTCAAGTTGACGGCAACAAAATGACAGCTTCCTCCATATATCAGCTTACAACAACAGAGGTTAAGTTCCTTATTTTGTTTGCCCCACACCAGGACTGAGTCTGTCTGTCTCCATAGTATACGATCACTTCTTTAGGAATTTTTTTGAGTCATTTGGGTCAAAATCACCATTTCTGTAATGGAATGAAGTAATTGGTTACTGAACTCTGGAAACAGAACCGGTAGATTTTTCTGCTCACTGAATATTTGAGCTACTCTGTACTATGAACAGAAGTTAACAGAAAATGTCTATGCCCAGCCTATTTACCTGTAAGCTATGCAAGAAAAAGTGATGCTAGATGTGCCTCATTGCCTGACCTAACCAAGACCATATCCCTAACTGAGTTCTAATATGGTATGCTCACTCAGTTGTACAACCACATAAACTAGAGGGAAGGGAAAGGCCTGTTACGTGATATGGTCCCTCAGCCTGCCAATAGTGGGATTGCTTCCTACAGTGTGTGTATACATGGATATGGACGTAGGTGTCTGTATAAAACTTCTGTTCTTGTGCATTGCTGTCACACTTAACATTTAAATTGGATGGAGTCCTAAGAATTGCATTACTGCAAATGTGTATTAGCCTATGTACTTACGGTCCACTGTGGCTTTGGATGTGACCCACCAAAGAGCACCACACTCCCCCCCCCCCCCCCCCCCCAAATGTCTTTCTGCACATCCGATAACCTTAACTGTACTTCAGAAGATCATGCTGCTTTATCGGGATTTGTAGGGGGGTGCAGAAGAACATGTTGCCTTTTATTTTGTTGTTCAAAACTACATAGAAAACTACATTACAAGTGGATTCATGTGATATGCTGCAGTAAGGCATTCCAGACCCTCTTCCATGCTGCTGCCTTGTTCTCTATGTAAGCAGACTTTTATTTTTAAAATGGAAGTCTCCAGCTGTGATGGTTACTGAGATATTCTGCTCATGCTGGAAAAACTGGTGGAATTTATATCTGTGCGCACCAGTTACAGTTGGATGTGGTGGTAGATCCTGGGCTGCTGCTGGATGCCTGAAAAGTGGCTCTGGCCAGGAGCATTTTCTCAATCTGTGCTTGGTGAGGAATTCAGCCTTTTCTCTCTTTGATGTGAGCCTGGCTTTTGTTAACCACACTTTTTGTCATTTTGAGATTAGCTTGCTGTAATGTAGCTCCCCACTGGAGCCACACCTTGAGACTGCTCCGAAACTGAAGCTAGTGCAGAATTCACTGGGTCAGCTTTGGAACTCACCCTGCCCAACTTGGTCCATCAGATGCTAGGTTTGGTGACCTTCTGGGGCTTCTGGAAAGACCATCTTTACTCCCAGCTTTTGGTGAGGTAGTGGGCTGAGGTTGAAGGGGTTTGTGTTTGTTCATCTGTCCAGGTAGGATGAGCAGTCCTTTATTTGTCTGATGTATTCATGAACATTATGAAATGAGCTCCCACAGGATCAGATGAGCAACAACAAAAATATTTGATATAGTATGGGAGATATTTTGAGAACTATGACCAAATTCTGTACAATAAAATATACAAACAGTGTACATTCTTAGATGCACATGTCTAACATTTTGAAGAAATTATACATTTAATTGTGGGAGACATGGTAGTTGTCAAATAGCTGACTATTGCATGATTAATTTCTTTGTAGAAGTATATAACTAAAATGTGTACCAATTTGTAGCCTCATGTATTAAAAGGGTATAAGAGAAATTGTTTCATACTACTACTGAAATTTTGTAATAGAGTATTACACTGTTATAAAAATGGAAGTGTATGTCGTAACCTGTAGGATCGTTTAAGACACACTTGGATGGTATGTTTCATTCATTTTTAGTATAAAGTGACGAAATACCTGTGTGAATATATTAGCAAGCTGTAAATAATTAAGAGCTGGAAAGGTATACATCTATATTTCTTTATATGAAAATTGATCTGAATTAACGTGTAACCTTTAAAATTAGTTTTAATATAATTGTTTAGTAATAGCAGTCAGTGTAATAGTTATTTTATACTAGTTTTAAATAAACATCAAGATGTTGCTAGTAGTTTAGCGCAATATAGTAGAATATAGTTTTACTGACTTAAGTACATTTTGGAAGAGTTTGATTTTAAAATTTTCTATTTAGTTTTAGGAGTTGATATAATTATATTAACAGTAACACTTACTGCAGAAATACCTGTTGGGATATTTAAACATTAGTCAGCAAGGGTGCCGCCCTCTATTAATATTCGTGTAGTTCTTTACATATAGTCTAGCACAGGGGCAAGAAACATGTTATAACATCTTGTACATATGCATCAACTCCTGTAGAAGCTGTATGATATTTAATTTGAGAAAGAACATGGCCATGAAAGAGAACACTAACTCATAATTCACTTTCAGGAGGATGGAGTTAAGTTGAGTGCGCAACCATAGCTCTTCCTGGTGTGTGTGTGTGTGTGTGTGTGTGACTTTATAACTTTCAAGATAGCTTAATGTACAGCTCTAGATTGAAACTCTTTGGGCAAACCCATTCTCTTTCTGCCCCCTCTAACACCTGTGTTACAGTACGAAGGGAGGACACACTGCTTGTCATGGAGCAGTGTTACAAATCTTAGCATGGCCATGGATAATTATACATGTCAACTGAGAAACAGAGAGATTCCAGACTGCTCCTGCATCAAGATTAACAAACTGTGGCTGAGGCATTTAAGGTTTCCATCTTTGTTCCTAACCTCCAGCGTGTATTTATAGGAGCATAGACAACACAGGGAAGAACATTGTGGTGGTACATAAACATGACTTCTAGAGGAGTCTGACTGAAATGGACTTTCTATTGGTCTCCTCCTATCCTAGCTGACAGGCCTTCAGTGAAATTTCGTAAATAATAGGCATGTAGCCAAAATTCTGATAACTTTAATGTTAGCCACATCAGTTTTTGTCTATTTAACTAGAAGCTGATTAGTAGGGAAATGGCACCACTACACTTCCGTCCCAGTACCTGCTGCATGTTTCACTTGGCTGCATTGCTCCTGTTACGTGTGGTCAATTGTAATGGTGGCCCAGTACAGGTTTAGGAGGTTTTGAGGAAGCTCTGCTTCCTTTCTTATGTTCTGGGATAAGTTTAGTGGTCCAGAAAGTTCTGAGAGTATTTCAGAGGGATTTTTATAAAGGTACTTACAACCTCTGTGCTGAATGCTCAGTCCGCAAAGACATTCAGCACTGCAGTCTGTACTTGCTGTGTATCAGATCTTGCCTTGCATTTCTTCTTCAAAAGAAGCAGATACTCATATCAGGTAGACAGTCAGGGCAATGGTATAAGCAAAAGAACTTTCTAACCTTTCCCATGTGGCGATGCAGAGTGCAGCTGATAGGCCACTGGCCCTGATCCATCGCCCTTCATGCGCTAATCTGTTTAACTTTCAAACCTGGCTTTGTTTTACTATGTGCATACTTATTCCAAATGCAGTTTGAGTCACAAGCAGCACACAGGCTCTAACATGTGGCATTACTCAGTGTTAATCATAACCAGACCCTTAAAATCTCCTGCTCCTCTGAAGGAACAGAGGAATCTGCTGTGTATTACTGTGTTGGGGAGGGTAACCTAGCACAAACTGCACAAAGCACGTAATAAATGCTGAATATCTGCTACCTTGACAGGATATGTGTTTCAGAAGTAAATAAGCATTTGGTAGGTGTGGGGAAAGGTGATAAAACCACTTCGCTTCTTCCCTGCTATTTCACCAAGCAGCTTAATCTTTCAAGCCAAACCTCTTACCTTCCCCTCATTTTAAGAGGGACCTTTCTTTCTAGATGTATTGTTTGGCCCATCCCACAGACAGTTGCCACAATTTGTCAGTTACTTACAGCAGACTCGCAATACCAAGTTTGTAGCTGATATTGTCTGTGTTAGAGAAGCTTAATTTTGACAGTTTAAACTGTCATGAGGTTGAGGAAAGTAATGTAAATAATCTTTTCTGCCTCTGTTCATGAATTGCTTAAAAGATAAAGCAGTTTGGTCTGTGACCAGTTCTGTAGTAGGAAGCTCTAGATGTTCGTAAATCATACGTGGCTGATGCTGATTCTGACTGGAGCACTAAGCATTGCTTAGCAAAATCTAAGGTTGAGAAATGGCTCAGTTTTTGTTCGGAGATTACGAAGAGTAGCTGCATTACCTTCTCCACTGGCACTCCCGACATGCTTCTGGGAGGGACCATCTTGGTGATCAACTTCATAGTGTATCTCGTTGGTCTGCCCCTTTTGCCTTTTTGAGTCAGGCCATTCTCATCACAGCTTCCCCAGAATATCAACTATAACTGCTTGTCACTTTGTTTTTTTTTATTTTATTTTATATGCCCATAGCTATGGAATTGGCCAGACCCTCAGATGGTGCCCTTATCAATGGCAGAACAGCTGGCATACCTGAGGGGGAGAAAACAAACATTTTTATCATGAGTTTTCTATGGACATTGTTAGTTTTTCTCTGTTTATGCTCTGGGGGCTCTGCTGCCATAGTCCTCTTGTGTAGACTCCTCCTCAGAAATGTATGTCAGATCCCCAAAATCATCAATTTGCTTAAAAATCATGAATTTAAACCAATATTTTAATCTTCTGCACTCTGAGCCTTTAAAGTGCACGTGTGCTTGACATTTTCAAACTTTTCCCCACAACCATGAGAGCTAGAAACATCGATTCTTTTTAAATCGAAAACTGAGATTCTCATATATTCACATGACTCCAGTAGTTGGGGCTCCAAACACCAAATATCGCAATTCTGACAATAACATTGCAAGAGTTGGCAACACTGCAATGTTATATGAAGCTAAGATCTTCTCTAAATGCTCATTTTGGTACAACAAGTGGCTGGGCTTGGGAGAGTATCTGTACTTTCTCCCTCCCCCCATCACCAGCAAGGAGGAGCCAAACACAAAAGCCTAACAGGGTGTCTGAGTCCCACTGAGGGGAACCAAACCCTAAGGAGTCCAGCAGAGCCTAGAGAGCATGACTGATCAGGTTTTGAATATCTGCTCAATGTACTGACAGAGGTAAATCCATGTTGGCATTGCAAGTATTTTGTAGCTTTCTGTAGACAGTGCTTCAAAGAATAACACTCCTTTTGACTCCTGGAGACCTTAGAAATGCCACAAGTCTCCCTGGAAACCATGGTATATTTGAAGTCCCAGGCTAATGCATTATGTAGCCTTTTCAGACTCAAGAGGATTTCAGAGTAGAAAATTTTAGAACTCCTTAGAAATTTTGCAGCTGAACAAGGGTTACAGTCCAGTAGGCCAGAACAAAGTTCTTTGAGTAATTGTCCCTATGTGTATTCCACACGTGAGGTATGCATGAGCACTGTGCGCCTGAGTCTAGCATCTTCTTACGAGGCGTGTCCTTTGGGCCGCACATGCGCCATAGCGCTCCTCATGCTCCAAACAAAGGGCAAAAAAAAGGTGGTGCGGGCCACTGCCTCTCCAGTTCCTTCTTATTGCTGCATTGTCTGTCCGAGTCGGACTCTTTTGTGTCCTCAGCTCCTCCTTTACTCATCATTGCTGTAAGATATTGTAGATAGTTTTTAGAAGTCTTTATAGTCTAGTCTAGCATAGTATAGTGGTTCCCCATTTTCTTTTCCTCATGGGGACTCTCCCCCACCCCCAGGAAATCTGGGCTTATTCCCAGGGTTAAAAAAACTTGATTCTGCCCTTGATGTTGGTCACTCGCAGAAAAAGAGCAACGCTGCCTGGGTGAGGCTCACATTTCTGCCAAGAGCATCATCTGCTTGTCTCTTCCCCCTCAGAACTCATGAGGGTTGGGAACATGTGATGGAGAAGGCAATGAGGCCCAGTCAGATCCAGGCATCACCACTCCGAGCAATAACTTGGAAATGAAGGCTCACTGCTAAGTCTAAGGAGAAGGCATCACATGAGTAAGGGGTACACTCAGACATAAAGACAATCCACCTTTTGTCTAAACCTGTCCGGAAGAGAGAGGATCCGACCCAGTCAAAGTCAGGAGAACTAGCATGCATGGGTACTAAGGACTTAGGCCTGAGTAAATCTTCTCAGGAGAAAGAGGTGCTTAGTGGTGTGGATCTGATTGTTTGAACATCAGTCAGAATAGTGAAGACTCAGGATAAACAGCTCCTGGTGTTCCCATCTGTGTCTAGCACTGATGCGGTACCAGTAGTGAGACAGCCCTGGAGGGAGCTGACCGCCACAGTGACCAGGGAAGGTCTAGCTCTCTTAATGGAATTTCCTTCATACCCCAGGGGGCTCGGAGACCTACATCTCCCTGGAGGACACCTTTGCTCTACCCTATCTGCATTCACCCCCACTATCAGGAGTGTCTCTGTTCCAGGCCATTGTTACACTAGAGGAAGAGACTATCCTGAGGATACAGAGTTGTTCAGCTATCCCATGTGCCAACCTTGAGGCACAATAGTCCGTTCCCCCACAAGTATGGGATCTGGCTTTCTGACAGGAGTCTCTGTGGCATCAGGTGGAGGTGGCGCAGGACAGGAGTCCTAGAAGATTAGGGTTCCGATCTCCGATTAGCCACGATTAGCCAAGAGACAGGTGATACCCTATGCCATGGGGTTCTTCTCTGTTGGTTGAT
Organism: Chrysemys picta bellii; assembly: GCF_011386835.1. Lineage (NCBI taxonomy): Eukaryota > Metazoa > Chordata > Testudines > Emydidae > Chrysemys > Chrysemys picta. Next base: position 34,380,317 of record NC_088796.1, on the reverse strand, counting down.
CCATTGTACAGACAATATTGGGGACTACTCCTGAACCAATCCTGAGTGTCTAGAGTCCCATTTGCTATCACCTGACCATCCACAACTGACCCTGCTAGAGTTTTCAGAGAAGGCAGGTAAACCAGTCCGATGAATCCAAGAGCAAGATTATCTTCCGCACCAGACGAGGTGGTTACTCCATCTCCTCGTTCTCAACCAGCTGACTTTAAGGAATATCAGGAGCTCATGTACAGGGTGGCGGCACAGCTACAGATTTAGCTTCAAGTCCAGGAGCCCTCAGCACAGTTTACTAGACATTATTCTTCAACCTTCTGCTCCCAGTTGAGTGGCCCTGCCTGTCATCAAAGCCATCGTAGACCACACAAACATGGCTTGGTGAACACCTTCTTCTTGGCTTCCACCCATAAGAGGACAGAGAGGGGTTACTTTTCCCCGTCTAAGAGGGGAGAGATTTTGTTGCCTAACTCTTTGGTGCAGGCAGCTACAGAATGGTCCAGACAACATCCAAAGGCTACTCCTTCTGATAAGGAACATAAGCAACTCGACTTTCTAGAAAGAAAGGTCTTCTCTTTCCACCTTCCTCCAGTTCAAGATCTTGAACTATCAGGTCCTCTTGGCCAAATGTGATTTTATCAATTATGCAAAGTTTATGGAATTTAAGGACAAGCTCCTTGAGAATAGAGCCTGCTTCCAGGCTTTAGCAGATGAGGGCAGAGCGGTAGCCAAAACCTCCCTGCAGACTGTAGAGAATGTGGTAGTCACTGTGTCTAGGGGGATAGCTATGACCATTGTTATGGTGGAGACTTTGTTGCAATCCTCAGGTTTTCCTAGAGAGGTGCAAAGTACCCTCCAAGATCAGCCCTTCAATACAGTCAACCTACTTGAGAAGACTAAGGGCTGGTCCCCACTTAGTCCGGACTTCGGACTAAGGTACGCAAATTCAGCTACGTTAATAACGTAGCTGAATTCGAAGTACCTTAGTCCGGACTTACCGCGGTCCAGACGCGGCCGGAAGTCTCCCCCCGTCGACGCCGCGTACTCCTCTCGGCGAGCTGGAGTACCGGCGCCGACTGTGAGCACTTCCGGGATCGATTTATCGCGTCTTAACCAGACGCGATAAACCGATCCCAGAACATCGATGGCGTGCCGCTGGACCAGCCGGTAAGTGAAGACTAGGCCTAAGGCTCTCAAAGACTCGGGCAACGCTTTGCTCATTTAGCATTTATACCCCTGCCCCCAAGAGAAAACACCATAGACAGGAATATACGGCAAGGCTGCCTTCTCAGCCTTTTTTATTGCCAATGTCCTCAGAACCCACCATGCTAGAGATGGAGGGTTATAGACCCAGGAAATTAACCTCTACCTCATCCGCCGCCACATTGTACTATAATCCCCAGGAGACCCACGTCCCTTTTATTGATGCCTCTTGATTCCCTTCCTCTGATATTGGGAGGCTGTCTTACCCAATTTGCCAAAAACTAGAGGGGTCTAACTACAGACAAATGTGTGTGAGAGATTAGCCATGATGGCTATGTGACTCGGTCATCAACTGAGGATACAGCTCTGGGGACATCAGTACTTTAGTCAGCTATCACTTCTTCTGCATCCTCACATCCAGCCTGTGTCTGAATTAATGCTGGTTGTTAATCTCCCACATATGAAATAAACATAGGGACCATCACTTGGGGGGGTGGGAGGGGAGGAAGTTACTTACCTGTAACTGGAAGCTCTTCAAGGTGTGAGGTCCCTATCTGTATTCCACAATCCGTCTTCTGTCCTCTCTGCTGGCGATTGTTTGGGCTGTGGTGAAAATGGAGAGATGTCTGCCTGCACCACCTTTTATGCCCTTGATCCGGAGCATAAGGAGAGCTATGGTGCATGTGCAGGTCAATGGACACTGATTTTTTTTTATTATTATTTTTAAATCCAGACTCAGGCGCATGATGCAAATGCCCATATGCGGAATACAGATTGGGACCACACAGCTCAAGGAACCGCAAGTTACAAGTAACCAACCTCTGGTTACTAACCAGTTGGATGGTAGCGTTACTGGCCAGTAGCACAGGTTACTGGCCTACTGGATGGGGAGAAGCAGTAGACGTGACATATCTTGATTTTTAGTAAGGCTTTTTGACATAGTTCACATGACATTCTCATAAGCAATGAAATGTGATCTAGATGCAGTTACTATAACGTGGGAGAACAACCAGGGCTGGTGCAAGGATGTTTCGCGTCCTAGGCGAAACTTCCACCTTGCGCCATCCCCGAGCCCCGCAGCAGCTCTCTGCCCCCCCATGGCAGCTCCCCACTCCCTCTCCGCCCTGAGGGCCCCCCCCAGCCCGGGGAGCTGTGCAGCAGCTCCCCACCCTAGCTCACCTCTGCTCTGCCTCCTCCCCGAGCACACCGTTGCTGCTCCACGTCTCCTGCCTCCCAGGCTTGCGGCGCCAATCAGCTGTTTGGCACCGCAAGCCTGGGAGGGAGAGAAGCAGAGCGGAGCGGCGTGCTCAGGGGAGGAGGCGGAGCAGAGGTGAGCTGGGGCAGGGAGTTCCCCTGCGTGCCACCCCCCCCTTACTTGCTGCAGGCGGCCCTCCCCGTGCCCCCCTGCCCCAGCTCCCTCCGCCTAAATACAGACGACGACTGGGGCGGCCGAAGATCTGGCCGCCGCGGTTGCCACCGAAGAAAATGTCGCCCCCAAATGTTAGTGCCCTAGGCAACCGCCTAGGTCACCTAATAGGTTGCACCGGCCCTGAGAACAACTGATTTAAAGACCGTACCCCAAAAGTAGTCATCAATGGTTTGCTGTCAAATTGTGAGGTCATATCAAGTGGGGCCCACAGATGTCAATCCTGGGTCCTGTATTAGTCAATATTTTAATTTAATGATTTGGATAATGGTGTGGAGAGTGTGCTTATAAAATTTGCAGATGGGGAGGAGTTGCAAGCACTTTGGAGGACAGCATTAGAATTCAAAATGACTGAAAAACTGAAGAATTGTTTTGAAATAAGCATGATAAAATTCAGTAAAGATAAGTGCAAAGTACTACACTTAGAAGGAAAAATCAAATCCATGGTTACAAAATAGAGAATCACTGGTGAGGTGGTAATACTGCTGAAAAGGATCTTAAAGTTACAGTGGATCAGAAATTGAATGAGTCAGCAAAGTGATGCAATTGCAAAAAAGGGCTAATACCATTCTGGGATGTATTAACAGGAGTGTTGTATGTAATTGTCCCACTCTAATTGGCACTTGTGAGGCCTTACCTGGAGTATGGTGTCCAGTTCTGAGGGCTACACTCTAGGAAAGATGTGGACAAACTGGAGAGAATCCAGAAGAGCACAAAAATAAGTTTAGAAAACCTGACCAATGAAGGAAAGGCTAAAAAAACTGGGCATGTTCAGTCTTGAGAAAAGACGACTGAAGGTGGGGACCTGATATAAAGAGGATGTTAATCAATTGTACCTTCAGTGGACATGGAGAACAACAAGTAATGGACTTAATCTGCAGCAAGGGACATTTAGGTTAAATATTAGGAAAAACTTTCTAACTAAGAATAGTTTAAGCTCTGGAACAGGCTCCAAGGGAGGTTGTGGAATCAGTCATTGGAGGTTTTTAAGAACAGGTTGGATAAACTTCTATCAGGGATGGTCTAGGTTTACTTGGTCCTGCCTCAGCACTGGGGACTGGACTTGATATCCTCTCAAGGTCCCTTCCAGCCCTACATTTCTATGATTCTGTTGTTCTAAACTTGCATGTTGAATTATCATATGGTATAGTGAGGACAATGTACACAGAAATATATGCTGCAACTCAGTATTTCTGTTTGCTTTATGTATTATATTCAGTGGGAGAGAATGTTTACTTTCCTAAACTGCATCTGCTAAGTAGTTTGCTATTTTTCCCATTGTGGTACTTATTACTTTAATGTAAGAAAGCCTCTGACTTCCTGAAGATCATAGAGAAAAAAATGTTTTGAGTGGGGAGGGCCTAATGATAGTACAGCTTGTCACATTGCCCTCAAACTGCAGGAGCCTGCAGAGGGATTGCACGAGTTTCCAAGAAACTGGAGTAAGAGAACAATGTATAAGCATTCCCTATGGACAATTAAAGAGTATTACTGAGTCCCAAAAGGAATCCAGTCTCTCATGTTGTCAGGCATGATAAAGGCATTGATGTAGAGCTGAGAAACAGGGAATTTTATGAGCTCAGAAAGGGGAGTCGGAAGAGCTGGGGGATCTAAAGTTTTTATTGAAAAATATAAATTTTGTGCCTACGAAGGGCTTTAAAAAAATATCCGGAGGCGATTACCTAGCCATCTAACATGCTCAAAATGAATAGGTTTGTTTGAAAGCATGTGTTTGGGAGCTTGAGGCCGTTTTCCTTAGTTTAACTTCTGGTTAGTAGGACAGAATTGGGCAGCTGTGCTGAGTTTTACTTGCTCAGGAAAAGAAATATTTACTTTGACATGTGAGTTGGACTTGTATGCCTGTGAATACACAGCTGTCCTTTTGCTCTCTAGCATTTGTATTTATTCAAAATATTTTTCCACAAGAAAAAAATCAAGTTCTATACAGATGACTCATTTCTTCTCTGAGTATCATGGACAAGCAGTTCTCTGCCATCAGCCATCTAATCACAAGCGTGGCATGCAACAAACTGATACGTCACTGAAATGTAGGCACATATCAGAGGGAATACCTTTTTCAGAGTGTCTCAAGCACCATGATAACTTGTATATCTTTATAGCTCAGGCGGAAATTGCTGTTTCCTTGGAGTAAAGACTGCCTGCACCTTGCTCCAAAGCCCTTTGGGGTTTATACACTAACAAAATAGATTCCTAACGCTTTCCTATTATAAAGTAGATCACACAAGTAGAGCCCTGCGTGGATACAAAATTTGTATCTGCATCCGATCCGCAAACATGGTCTGCGGATATCCGCGGATTTGTGGGACTCTGTAGAAGTCAGACTTAAACTAGTTTTGTGTCCAGGATTGCTGGAGTTTTAAAACCCATTAAGTACAGCAAAACTTTCCTTGAACTCGTATAGCTTCTAATATATCTAACATGAGAACAAACCCGTGAGAAGAATGCATTTTACTGCAGATTGCTCCAGACCACTACTTGTTCAGGGAATCCATTTTCAGTTACGTCTAATCAAGGAGAAAATTGGTTAAACAAATTTTACTATCGTGTATCCAATGTTAATGCATTAAGGATGATTAAGTGCATTATTTGATAATGTTTCCTTGGTGGAAACAAAGACTTTGAAGAACCCTCAATAAACATTCAGTAAAATAGTTCATATAATCCTCCAACATAAACTGGGCAGAATTTAAACAGCACTGGAATGTATATTCTTATCTGATAAATATACAATTTCCTAACCGTAAAGGAATAGACTTGAGAACACTGCTGTTAAAAACTGGAGTTTCTATTGCACATATCTGTCAGCCAGTGAGACTACTTGGCACAACACGCTGCACTCCAGGCATCAATTCTAGTTCTAGGGTTAGATTAGTTTGGTCTCTCTTTTTTTTTTTTTTTTTTTTTTTTTTAGTGGACATTTATCCATATTGCTAAAGCAGTTACTGCTGACTCTGCTTAATTGGTTGTGTGCCAGAATAGGTGCCTGAGTTTCATTGGTGGAGCTGTGTGCATAAGTTTGGCTCTAGCCAGCGGTACTAGTCCTTGAATTGAGCTATTATCTCATACTGGAACTTCTTTGCCAGCAGCAGAGCATGATGTGGATTCTTTAGGGAGTTGGAGCAGAGGCAGAGTCCATGTGAACCATGTGATCTGATGATGTGAGCAGGACCACAATAACTATTTTCCCAGGCTGTTTCTCTCTAGCCAGCAGGGAGGATGGGCCTGCATTCTTCTCCAGCAAAACTGGCTTTGCTCCTGCATGAGAGGAGGGGCGGAAAAGAGAGCCTCAGTTCTCTTCTTTCTACCACCAATATCTGTTCTACTGAACCAGCACTTTCTCTTTCCAGTGTGAAACCTGGTGCAGTGAACCATTCGTTTTTATGAACTCCAAATTCAACCATAATGGTTTGGTTATCTTTAAGAGGATTGGCTCTGAAAATTAATGCAGATTCTTAAAGATTATGGGCTAGCCTCTGGTCCCTAATATGCCTGCTCTAAAAATCCAGTATAATCAGTTGTGAGGGGCTCCCCTTGAAGACGGAACCCTTGAAGTGGTGTAGAGCCAATGTAGGGCGGTATCTCTCACTTTCTCCCCAGTCCTGACATAGGAGTGTCGTAAGAGTTCTGCTGTGCTCCAGCTGCCCCAATGACTCTTTTGGGACTGTTGTAATTGGCAGAAATTAGAGCAGCCCTGAATCTGTTGTAACTTTATCCTCCTGGACCAGCCTGTGGTTTGAGGATCAAAGAGCTATAAAAGGGTGTATCTTCACTACAGAGTTACCCTGGATGATCAACACCCATCTTATCCTACCCCAGGTATGTGCTGGCACACTGCAAAGCCATATTCAAGTTATTGCCTCCTTATGGGAGCTGTACTTGCCCGTGTGTGTCACTAGGACTCCTGGGGCATATCCTATGGTTCTTTGTGCTGCAGTAAGCTGAGGTGCTCTGATTTTTCTCCCAGTGACTTGCGAGAGAACATGTCTGTCCTTTTGGATATACGGGGGCAATGGTGGGAAGATACTGGATGACTATCAACACTTGAGTGTGGGTTTTTTTTTTTGTTTTTGTTTTTTTTAAAAAGCCTGTGTCCTCGCTGCAAAGGGGGTGGGTTCCAGCCAGATGAAAGCAGAATCCGTGCTCTAACCCATATCCCCAGCCATGCTAGCTAGCCCCGGTTGAAAGCCCCATTAAAATTGGTGAGACGGTTTTGTGTCTGGATAGGAGGGAGACTAGAGGTACACCCAAGTAAGAGCCATGGTTTACTCTAGTGATGACATACCCAAAGTGGCTTACAGTTCTGCTGCCCCAACCCTGAATTTTGCTAGCTGGAGAAGGAAATGATCCCCAGAATGTGGCCCTATGTCTGCACAGTATTTGAGGACCTAGCTGTCCTTGACGAATAAAAAGACATTTCTTGGTGCAGATAGCACAAAACAATGCTGACTCCCAGCACCCTGTACTGCGAAGGTATGGTTCTGGAGCACAGATGAAAATGTAAATATTTACATTGGAGAGGGAACCAACTATGTCAGGAGGCGAGGTTTACATTTGTCCCCCAAATGGTAGTCATTAATATAGGTACATTTAGATTCCTTATATTGGTTAAACCACTGCTGTCTTCATGCATCTGATCCAGATTAGTCAAACAGTCGCTGCTCAGTAGCTGTCCTGACTTGACTAAAAGAGAAGTTATTTGCAGGTCTTCTGGGATTATGGTTATCAGCAGTGATGGGGATCTTGTGAAGTGACCTGTGGTGTTATGAAGAAAGGAATGCCTGCAGTGCTCTCCTCCCTTTATTTCAGGGCTCTGTGACCTGATGGACACAATAGAAGAGTTTCTCTCCTTCAGACACAAAGAAAATGTGGTGTTTGTTTTCTGCTGTTAGAAAATGGCCAAACATTGCATTTGTAATTAACTAAGTAGCTCATGTCCATTGCATTGTTTTAGAGAAGCAATTTCTGCTTTGCACAGACAGCTGAAAAAAAATTTCAAGCATTTTTAGTTGGACTTCCAGCATGAGGCTATTTCACCTTCTATTGGTGGGGCTTTTTTTGAATGAGTCCAGTCACTAGCTTAGTAACATAAGTGGTTTGTGTGGTATGATTCACACCCTTGTAAAAATGAGGGAAATACTGAAATATGTTCCAGCATGTCTTGGTTGACGCAGAATCTATCATCTGGAGTCTGCTCTTGCCTATGTGGTCACGATGACTTACTACTGCTCTGATATGATAGGCTGATATACTTACTATTTTTTTTTAGCGGTTGCTTCACAGACAAGGACAAAAGCTGAGGCAAACGAATACTGAAGTGTTGCAATGCATAGTTGTATCCCCCACAAAAAAGATGAAGCTAACACTGCAGACACCCAACAGTATTGTGAGCATGGAGCATTTCAGGAATGAAGGTTTTTTTTTTTTTTTTTTTTTAGGTAGAAAACCAGGAGATCGAGTTAACTGTCACATTGCACTTCTCAAATAGGGCACTGAGTCACTCAAAATCAGTCAGTCTTAACTCTGCCCTGTGTTTTTATAACATGGTGTAATGAAACACTAATTCTTGTGCCTCTGTTTTTTGTACTTCGATTATGAGTGTATTGGTGAAATTATAGGGGGAACAGATGATAATGATGCAACAATCATTTAAAATTTCATATTAATATGTTGGGTCTCAGATCGAGCTTAAAGAGGTGCCCAGGTGGTAAACTGCATACATCATTCTCTGCTAATGCTGTATCATGGAAGTGGTCTGTTGTGAATGTGCTCAGAGCTCTTGTATGTATTCACGTATGCAACACTGTGGCATAAAAGTTCGTGCTGTTCTAAGTTATGATGTATGGAACATTTGCATTAAGCTGTAGTCATTCTGGGGGGGAAGTGGGGATTATGGACTTTAGAAGCCGCTTGTCTTTTTGTTATTACTGGGGCAGAATGAAAGTTATGGCTATTTGAGAGTCCACACTTTGTTTGAGAAGCGCAACCCTACTTCTGAATTTGCTGGGTTTCTTGATTTATTTTTTAATTCCAAGGTTTGTCCAGGCACTATACACTCAGTATGTGGGTATGTGCCTACAGTCTTAACTTTGCCTTAACAAAAAAGTCTTTTGTTTGGAATCTCCGTCATTTTTACAGTTCTAGGGCCCACAGAAGAAGCAGCCCCTATTGCAGTAAGCCACAGGAGGTCCACAAGAGGCCTAGTCCAGCAAACTTTAGGAAGAAAGGAAAGGGAAAATGCCCCTTTGTTCTATAGGTCAAGGTCTTTGGCTAAATACACTTCCACGCATCCTCCTGTGGCGAGGTCTCTATGCTACAGACACCTTAAGGTCTGCAAGAAGGAGTCTCTCTCTTTTGCAAACCCTTTGTGGACCCTCACTATTACAGCTTCCTTCCTGCAGAGCCCAGGAAATGCCTAGGAGTGGAGATCTTTCCTGTTACCCTCCTAATGCTCACAGGAGTCGGGCTGTCCTCTTAAGGTCTGCACCAATGGTTATTGGTGGGGAATGCATCCACAAGAGACTTGAGGGTCCTCAGATGCAAAGAGGGGTGCATAGAGATGAAAGAACCTCTGCACTCCCTTTGGCTGCTTCCTGCTGCTCTGCATCTGCTGGCAGGAGTTCTAGGGAAGGAGATCTCTATGTTCTTCCACCTCCAAAAGTTTTACAGGCTGTTCAGCCCCCTGTGACCGCTTCATTTGCTAGAGAGGCTAGCGCTCAGCTGCTCCATGCAAGATGAAACTGAAACAGTGGGATAAGTGCTTACAGAGACGTAGCAACCATAAGCTGCTCAGCAATAGCGTTTCCAACAATAACTGCTGCAGCAGTGAACCACCTAGCAGCAAGTTTAGATCACACAACAACAACTGTTCAGGGAACTGATGGCCCAGCAGCAGGAGATGATGCAGCAAATAGTGCCACCTCTACACCTCCAGAGAGTTCCAGCAGATCATGTATCCATCAAGGGAGTTCCCCCAACAGTACCAGTAAAGCTAACTACGATGGGGCTGGACGATGACCCAAAAACCTTCCTAGTTATATTTGAGAGAGTGGCACTAGCAGCCCAGTGGCTCCTGAACAATGTGCTTTGATCCTGGCCTCATACATAATGGGTCCGGTCCGGGTAATCTAGATTTGGAGAGGGCAGAAGACTACAAACAAGTAAAGTCCACCACTTTGGACTACTTGGATATTTCTGAGGAGAGACACACCATCAGCTGTTCAGAGCAGTGAGCTACCCCAAGGGGGCCATACCCGAGATAGTAGTGAAACAGTTGGGAGAGCACTGTTGGAAGTGGCTCCATCCAGAGGAGTAATTAGGGGGCCAGGTGACAGAGACCAGAACAATTCATAAAGATCTTACCTGTGACAGGCAAGGAGTGGGCACTACAGCACTGCCTGGGGATATTATCAGAAATGGTAAGGCTAATGGAGGACTTTGAACAAGCCAAAGGATTACTAGAGGTAGAATTACCCCAGGCCTCAACAGGGTGGGAGATGGAGCAGCAAGAGACCTGGGGGAAGGGGCAGTGAGCCAGAATTATCAACAATCTCTCTGAGGGGCTCAGCCCCAAGGGCATCCTCCCAGATGATCAGACTACCCTTTGGACCATGGGTAGTCCAGGCTAGGCACCTCAAACAATGGGAGCAGGGTGCAGCTGCAGCCACCCCACGACCGGGCCCGCACTCACCTAGGAAAGATGCTGGTGGCACCAGCCCATTCGTGTGCTATTCTTGTGGTCAGACACATAAGAGGGAGTGCCCTCTTTATAGAATGTGAATGTGCCCAGGGCTGGATGTTAGAAACCTGGGCATGGAAAAAGGCTTCTGCTAAATTGATGGTACTGGTGATGGTCCAAGGGAAGATGGTTCAAGAACTCTTGGACTCCAGTTACAGCCAGACAGTGGTTCTGGCCTCCATGGTGGGAGGTGATGACACACTTAACCATACAATCTGCCTGCAGTGTATACATGGTGATGTCAAAACATACCTCAGCCAGTGACTACAGCTGACAATGGAAGCCCATACTGCAATGGTAACAGCAGACATACCTGAAAAATTGGCCTACCCCATAATCCTAGGCTGAGGCTGGGACTGACCCTACTTGCAAGTCATTAATGTAGAAGCCTGATAGTAAGCGAGAATCCAGGCCATCAGTACAACCATTTCCCCAGAGCTTGGTGAGCCTTGGGGAAGTTACTGACCCTGAGGAAGGAACATCCAGAGCAACACAGCTGTTGACACCCATAGGGGAAGAAGAGGTAAGCAGCTGGGACCTGGAAGCCCTCTGACAGAGCGGAAATTTTGGGTAAGGACAGAGGCTGCACCCTAACTTAGCCTTTGTGGTGTGAGCAGTATCTGCTCTTCATGCTCAAGGAGGAGTGCTTGTGTTGAATTGAAAGGCATCAGAAAGCTGGGGTTGGTGAGGGTCCAGCTGCTGGTGCCATGCAGGTACCGCTGGGCGGTGTTGCAGCTTGTACACGATGTCCCATGTGCTGTACACCTGGGGAGAGAGAAGACATTTGTATAGGATAGTGGCTTGGTTCTACTGGCTAAGGGTGCATCATGAGGTGAGAATACGGTTTCTCCTACCTGGAATGTCAGCGAGGCAGCAGCAAAGGTCCCTGACCTTGATCGAGTCACCCTTTGAGGGAATCAGTGGACATGATCAAGCCCCTAGAAAAAACTGCCTTGGGGCATCAGTATATATTAGTGATCAGCTATGCAACCAGGTGCCCAGAGGCTGTTCTTCTGAACTTCGTGAAAGCCACAGCGATAGCTCCAGAACTCTTGAAGCTCTTTTCACGTGTGAGATTTCCCCCAAAATATTAACAGATAAGGACGAACTTCACCTCCCAGCTGACGCATGAATTATGTTCTCTTCTGAAGGTTACATCCCCAAAAACCTTGGTGTACCACCCACAGACTGATTGCCTAGTAGAGCAATTTAATGAAATGCTGAAGGGAATATTGAAATGCTTTGTCGACACCCGCAAGCAGCAGGACCAGCTACTCCCATCACTCCTGTTTGCCATAAGGAGGTCTTGCAAATGTTTACAGGGTTTTCCCGTTTGAGTTGCTTTGCGGTCATGTACCATGAGGAGTCTTGGACTTGTTATGAAAAGGTTGGGAGGAACAAGACATAGGAGCCTTAAGCATGACCCAATATGCTTTACAATGAAGGGAACAACTCAGAAATATAGGGGCTTTCGGTAGAGAGAATTTGAGAGAGATCCAACTCATCAGGAAAGAAATTACAATAGAGGGGCATGACTACAGACTTTCCAACCAGGTGACTGTGTTCTCCTGCAGCAGAATCTAAATTAATGGCCCAATGGCAGGGTCCGTTTGAAGTGGTCAGGCAGGTCATATGAGATAAGACTACCAGGGAAGAGAAAAGAAACAAAGATCTATCAAGTGAATCTTCTCAAACTTTGGAAGACATGGGAGGCCCTGCTGATAACTCCCTCTCCAAAGGGATCTGAATTACGGTCCCAGGTAGCCAGCAGCCAAGAACCGACAACCGTACGGGGGGGTGAAGGGCTCTCCCCTGCTCAAAGGAAGCAGCTCCTCCAATTTGTTGGATTTCACAAAGGTATTTTCCACTTGCCCAGGAGAATGCAGTTCATCCAACATCATCTATAGACCATGCCAGGCCAGCTGGTCAGGGAGAGCTCTAGACCATTACCACGGAGGTTGTGGGATACAGTCTGAGAGGAAGTGCGAGCGATGCTGGAGATGAGGATAACTATGAAATCCAAAAGTGAATGGAGGAGCCCTACAGTTCTCAGTCCCAAACCAGACAATTCGGTTTGAGTTTGCATTGACTTTAGAAAGGTTAATTCTATCTCAAAATTCAACATCTACCCAATGCCAGGGTAGACGAGTTAACACAGCAGAGGTACTGGTGAAACACCTGAGCACTATCGACTTAACAAAAGGGTATTTACCCCCTTCCTCCCAAGAGAACAGCTTTCTCCCTCCTTTTGGGTACTTCCAGTTCAAGACTGCCTTTTGGCCTCCATGGAGGTGCCGCAACTTTCCAGTGGCTTATGAACAGGATCCTCAGCCCCTACCATCAATATGCTGCAACCTACATAGGCGACATCGTCTATAATCCTATTTGGGAAGACCACCTACAGCACTTACAAGCAATATTAAAAGCCCTACAGGATGCAGGACTTACTTTTCAGGGTTGGCCATAAGTTAGCCATAGATGAAGTAACCTATTTGGATACTGCGTTGGAGGCAGCCTTATGAAACCAGTGGTCAACCAGGTATAGGCCCTAACAGCGTGTCGCATTCCCCAGACAAAGAAGCAAGTAAGGCATTTTCTCGACCAGGTTTATCCCCGTTTTTGTCTCTATCACAGCCCTTCTTACGGACTTCATGAAAGGAAACAACTCTGAGATGACCCAGTGAGATGAGAAATATGAGGATGCTTTTAGTGAACTGACATGACCATGCCAGATGCCTGTGTTCTTCAGCCCTGATTTTTCCTAGGAGCTTAAACTGCACACCAGTGCCTCAGACGTCGGGCTTGGCATTGTACTGTCACAAGGCTTTGGAGGAGAAGGGCACCCAGTTCTCTACCCAAGTAGGAAGCTCTTTCCTAGAGAAGAGGCTCACTCAAGTATTCGTGATTAACTGGACCCTGGGTTCCCTCGGGTATTACCTGTTAGGTAGCCCCTTCTCCCTTGTAACAGATTATGCTCCCCATGCTGGATTCACACAATGGAATACCTAAACCCATGTATAATGCTATTATACCTTGCACCACAACCTTACAGTTTCAGAGTATATCACCCGGCGGGAAAGGACCATGCCAAAGCCGCCCTAGAACAGCCTTTCCAGCTTGAGGGGTGGGGCATGTGAAGAGATGCACCCTCACACTGACAGTGAGGAGACTAACGAGTTCCTCTGGGCCTGTTACACACCAATGAGGCACATCTGCGAGGATTGTTCTACCTGGAGGGTGGGGAAGCTTTAAAAGGGAAAATCTGCCACAGGAAGGGGTGGTGAACAAGAAGAGGGCTGCCCCATCTCAGGCAGCAGAGGCAGACCTGTCAAAAGGGAGACGGTGGCAGGCCCCTTTGCTCCCAGAGCTGTGTGACCCAGTTTCTTAAAGCAGTATGTCCCAAGAGGAGGGACCCCATTTTAAACTAAGCCCAGAGGGCTGACCCAGGAAGATGGCCTGATATCCAGGTCATCCTGGTCTCTGCTTTTTTTTTTTTTAATAATGGAGATATCCCATCTCCTAGAACTGGAAGGGACCTTGAAAGGTCATCGAGTCCAGCCCCCTGCCTTCACTAGCAGGACCAAGTACTGATTTTGCCCCAGATCCCCAAGTGGCCCCCTCAAGGATTGAACTCACAACCCTGGTTTAGCAGGCCAATGCTCAAACCACTGAGCTATCCCTCCCCCCCTTATGGACTCCCCTCTCAGATGAGGAAAGAGGGGAGGACTTTTTTTTGTTTGCTTGAAGAACTTCCCATTGAGTGTCGTCTGGGGTGGGGGAGAAAGACAGACATAAAAGACCAGAAGTTGGGACTTGTGGGAACCCTTGCCACCGACATGGCTGCTAAAGAACGTGCTCCGTTCTTTAAGAAAGAGGAGAAAAGCAAATATCATATATTTTTTGTCTTCAGCCCATGTTTGAGGCACATTCAAATGTGTTGCTTCAGATCCTCCAGCCCTTGGGGAGTCTTCCTGTCTAAGAAACCTGCAGTCTGTCCCTGTGTTACTGTAAACTACACAAGTCTATAGTTATGGCTAGACATGGGTTCTCAAGAAAAAAAATTTGGTTGCCTCAAAATGTGGCCAGCAATTCTTGCTAGTGGCCACTCTCACACTTTCCCCCCTAAGCTACTTAATTAGCTTTAGGAAAATCAAATAAATATGCACATATACATACCCAAATCATTGTAATTTATTTATTGCTGGCTAGTCTGTTGTGAAAAGTGATATTAACAAACATACAAGTATCATTTTTCACAGCAGATTTAATTAGCCCTGGCAAGCCCTTGGGACAAATTAAGCCCTGGATGGAGGGTTGGAGAAGGCAGTGGGAGGCAGTGAGGGGTGGAGCCTGAAGCCCCGCAGCCAGAGGACATGGTTCAGGGATGGAGCCTAAAGCCTTGTGGCCGGAGCCTGGGGCCTACCACTGTGCAGCTGGAGCCCAACGCGCCATGGCCAGAGCTTGCTGTCCCACCACCTCAGGGCTGAAGCCCCAGTCCTGAGCCCACCACCCCTGGGAAGGTGGGGAACTCACTGGCTTCCTGATCCTACAGTGTTGGTGATTCCAGAGTGGGGCAGGGCCCAACCCCTGCTGCTGGCCCCAGCAACCAACAGCAGGACGGTGCATCCAGGAGCAACAGGGAGGGGGAGGAGGCTCTACTTTGCACTCCCCCACCCATCACAGCCCAGGAGGTTGTGGCCACAAGAAAAGCCCTTGGTGGCCACATTTGAGAAATGCTGGGCTAGAACTAGGAGTAATGGGCTGAAATCAAGGGGAAATGTGGGATGCCTATTGAGAGCAGCAATCTAGGAGTGAAGTACAAGGGCTGTGTGTGTAATAGAATACATGGCTATGGAATGACCTTCCCAAGGAATCTCTATTGCTTGGGACTTCTGAAGTTGGGCTGGAGGAAACACTATAGTAGGGAATAATTCTGTGTTTGCTGGGACATTGACTGGATGAGCTAATAGGTTGTTTCTACAGTAACTCCTCACTGAGTTGTCCCGGTTAACGTTGTTTGGTTGCTGATCAATTAGAGAACATGCTCACATTTAAAGTTGTGCAGTGCTCCCTTATAACACTGTTTGGCAGCTGCCTGCTTTGTCCACTGTTTGCAGAAAGAGCAGCCTGTTGGAGCTAGCTGGTGGGGGCTTGGAACCGGGGTGGACAGGCAGCCTCCGTAGGTTCCCTGTGTGGCAACTGCCCAGCAGGCTATCAATTGCCGGGCAATTCAGCTGTCCCTCCCCCCAGTGCGGTGTACTGCTATTGCTCTCTGCCTTGGAGCTGCTCCCAGAAGCCTCCTGGTTGCTGTGTCGGGGTGGGGAGGGGCAAAGAGGGGTGGTAATGTTAGCATGTCCCCCTCTCCCTGCTTCTGCCGCTGCACCTCATCTCCACAGAGCGCGGGGGGACACGACAGGTTTCAGGACGGAGGGAGCTTGCTGGCAGCAACTGCTGTCTAAAATTGCTGATCTACTTAAAAAGGCAATGTACTTAGAGTGGGGTCAGTATACTTAAGGGGGAGATGCGTGTCTGTCTGTCTGTCTGTCTCTCTCTCTCTCTCTCTGCCATGCTGTCTCCCCTCCCTCCATTTGTGCTGCCTTGTAGAGTGTGACGCTACATTAACAACGTGTTAACCCTTGAGGTCTCAGCCGAGTGCTAGTTCATCATTTAGCAGTAAGGCATTCCCTGGGAAATATTCCACCCTCTGACTCCACCACTTTATATATAAATATTTCCCTGGAAACTAACCTCCCCCCTATTGACATTAATTCTTATAGGGAAATTGGATTTGCTTAACATCATTTCGCTTAAAGTAGCATTTTTCAGGAACATAACTACAGCGTTAAGCGAGGAGTTACTGTATTTTTAACTTCTATGATTTTTTTTATTTGATGCTGTTTGTGCAAAGTAGGGGAAAATCCAGAGATTCAATTCTGAGATTTCCTTTTTGATGTAAATTTGTATGGAAACAGTAAACCTCTTGAAGACTGACATCTGAAATAACTGAACTCTGCCAGGTGAAATGCATGATTTGACTTAGGTTTTGTTTCAAAGCAGTGTTCAGTTGCAGAGTATCTGTTCTGTTCTGCAGACTCTTTAATTAATGTTTGCAAAGGGCTTTGAGGAATACTGTAGAAGCACAAAGTATTATAAGCTAGCTTTAAATACATGACCTGGATTTAGTAGAGTTAGCCTTAGTGGCTAAGAAAGAACAGTGTGTCCTAAGGGCAGGGTTATAAGGCAGCTGGGGGGATTGCATGGTTAATGATTTCAAGTAACATTTGTATAGCAAAGTCAAGTTTTTATAATATTTTTCTTCCTTTTTTGGTTGTATGAAGTAACTGTACTTGTGGCCTGAAAAAAGAAAGTTTCAGTCTTTTGAAAAGTATTTTTCTCAAAGGATTTCTGAATTTTCTTATGTAGAGCTACAGAATTCCATCTCAGCAATTTTTGCTCTCTGGGAAACAGAAGTCACATCTTAAAATAAACTTTATAAATACCTAATATTTTTAAAGCCCCCCCCTCTTTTTTAGGGGAGGAGGGACAAATTTTTTAACAGCACCAAATAATTCTCTAGTTGCAAAAACCTTTCCATTTGTGTCTGTGGCTTTCTGCAAAAACCTCAAAGTGGCTGTTTTTCAGCTCCTATGTAGTATTTTTAGACCATGGAGTATTAGACCATAGGCTGGGAGGAAATTTGTGTTCAGCATGTGTGTGGTATTTTCATTATAGGGTAAGCATTAAGTGAAAAATGGCTAAAAATTCTTTAAAGTGTGTGTGTGTGTGTGTGTGTGTGTGTGTGTGTGAACTTAAAAGCACGGTGGGGGAGCTGACCACTGTTAATGGCACCTACCATTTCTAAGGTAACTTAATAATGACAGTTTACATAGGGACAGAAGACAGCAGGAGAGGGAAGATGGACAAATCAACACTTATACATGCTGTTTGTGGAACTACTTAAGATATTTGAATTGCATTCTGTATTTAAGCATTAGTTAGTATGTTTTCTCTTACACGGATCTCTCTCAGATATAGTCACACCTGCCTAATAGATCAACAGGGATTTATCCTGTGATTTAACATACTTTCTGCAGTAATGCTGTGTGAAATTTACTGACAAGTTCCACAGTTCAGTGACAGAATGTTTAACTCTAAAATTCAGTCTGCTTCCAATTATGCAGGAAACTTTTCACTGCACTTTAAGGAAAACACAGCAAAGGGAGCAGGATTCAATCCTGTTCCCATTTGAAGGCAGTTTTATCTGTGACTTCAAATAGGAGCAGGATTGGGCCCTAAATAAATCAAAAGGGGACATGTCTGCGTGTACAGATACACTCCAAGTGTCAAGCCTGTATTTTATATATGTATTGTATGTTACTATAACCATGAATGTAATAAAATTCACACCTATGGATGCATACAAGGCTACACATTTTATGTGGAACTGGCTTTAACTTTCATAGACCTGTATATTTATGGGACTACAGGGGAGAAGTTGTATTCCTTTAATGTCTTGTGAGAAAGATTGTTTTATTGCACTAAGCAATGTTGTTCATCTTTTTTTAAACTGTTCATGTCAACCCAGGTCTTGCTCCTATTGCTCAATTCAGTTTTTAAGAGTGATTGATTAGAAGGCAAAAACCCCAAACCACTGGCTAAGTCTATTAAGTGTAAATTCAGTTAAAAGCAGCCTGATAAAAATAACATGGAATTTGCCACTGCAGCAGCTGGCTTATGAAAAATAACCATTGCAAACACTTAATATCAGAAAATGCACTTGTGATAAACAGCAGCAGCTGTCAAGTATCAGAGGGGTAGCCGTCTCAGTCTGAATCTGTAAAAAGCAACAGAGGGTCCTGTGGCACCTTTGAGACTAACAGAAGTATTGGGAGCATAAGCTTTCGTGGGTAAGAACCTCACTTCTTCAGATGCAAGACCTCAGATGCTTGCATCTGAAGAAGTGAGGTTCTTACCCACGAAAGCTTATGCTCCCAATACTTCTGTTAGTCTCAAAGGTGCCACAGGACCCTCAGCAGCAGCTGTTACTCTTTGAAAGTAATTACAGCAGCAGATAGTCATTTCAGTGACATGACTGAAAAGAAAATGCTGTGTGGGATGACTTCTCCCTCCTTCCCAGGTTGTGAGCTTACTCTTAGAAAAATGTGGGACTCTGTCCCCTTTTGCTATGGAGTGTGGAAGAGCTCAAGGGTTTTAAACTTGCTGTAGGTTTCACTGTGCAGGCCTTCAGAAAGGCTCTAGGATGGGTAAAATATATTTACCTAACAGCCTCAGACACATCGTTATAGGATACTTCCAAATCTCGAACCACTATGGCTAGTGGTTACTTTCTTAATGTGGAATTGAAGTCTGTTTAAACATGAAACCTGGGCTTCCTGTTTGCCAGCTCTCTGTTACACAGAAAAGGGCCAGCATTTTGCTTTGGGACTACATTCTGCTTGAGGGAGGTTCAAGGACAGCATTTTACCATTAGCTCAGCTTTCTGTAGGCTGGTAATGAAAGTTCTTCCCAGCTAATCTGCACCAGGGTCTCTCAAAACATTCTTCCAGTATAGACCACATTTTTGAAGGAAACTGTCTCAATCCCAGAGATCGCCTCCCATCTCATTCATGATTGTAGAATATCCTTCTGCCAACTACATCAATGACCTACATAGGAAAGTAGCATTCAAGTACATGTAGCTGTCTTCAGGGGACTTCAGCAGCTGGAGGAAAAAGGAAAGTTAGCACTGAATGACCAGCCAACTCTCTAGGCCACCATGTGCTGTATGGACCACTGGTGGCCCATGTAGAACCACTGAATCTATCCTAGTGTGAAAGCTGAGGTAACATAAAACATGTCCTGGATTGAAGATGCAGACTACAGCTTTTCACCCTTCACATACTATATTGCTCTAAACTATACTGTCTGGCAGTTAATATACACAGTAGCAAAATAATGGCAATGTGGAATGCAGTCATGTTTTGAAACCAATCTGCAGAATAAGCGGTGTCCTAAGAGGACCTGTCTGGTATTTACACTCTGATTAATCTTAGCTTATGCTTCTTTTTCTGGGACTGATTTCACCCTGACCCTGCCATGGGGGGAGGGGGAGGGGGGGAGAAGTTGGTTCTGTAGAGGGTTGATCTTTTGACATGCTTTTTATAGCAGGCTGAAAATACCAACATGATGATGTAATAGTTGCTTTGAAAAACCAATGGAACATTCCCCAAATATTTACCTTTGGAGTAGCACCTTTGAATGTACAGTGTGCACACTGTACAAGTATTTACACAAACTTAATGGTTATAATAGATGCACGTGGTTTTTGAAGTTGGCTGTGGAAGCATTGACCATAGGTTGTTTGTGTATCATGGTAGCACATGAATCCTGTGTGGCTCAGTTGATAGCCCTTCAGATTCTGGACTGCAAAGTTATGAATTCAAGTTTTACACCTAGATTTAAGCTGTTGACCAGTGCTGCTGCTGCAGTTTTGAGACACTGAGCACACATCCCAGCTCCATTAGCTCTTTCTTGTAAAGCTCTTGTAGATGATAGGGTAATCCTAGTGTGCTTTTTTTCCTGGGAATGGATGTGTTTCAGTGTTGCAAACTGAGTTATTGCTGAGCTCCCAAATGGCTGCTGTTCACTAGCAGTCACTATTCAAGTTGTACCATGAAGCAAAATCAAAACTGTCCCCTTACATATATTATAAAGCATTTAGATTTCCTGTGTTTGGAAGAGGCTCTGTAAAAATCTTGTGAACACTGAAGACACAAAACACAGTACAGAATAGTTGGGGTAAAATAACAAGGAGTTTTGCTTAAAACAGCATCACTAAAAAGCCACTTTGCAAACTTTTTGTGGTGTATATTCATTACTAATCTTTATAACGTGTTCAACTTCTTGCTTACATCCAGTACAAGATTTCTTACGCGTGTCTAGGGATTCTTAGTTGTATGTTGGATGGACCGAAGAAAAGCTCCCCTCAGCTGGAACATGGGGTCTGTAGCCTCTTTCTGTACTGGAGATAATGGAGTGTGATAGACCAAGGCAGTGTCTTGTGTGGATTATATGGGGAAGGTAACATATAAGATCTTGTAACCTGTGTTTTGTACTCCTGAAGGGGGTTTGTAGGAGGGAGCACAAAAGCTGTGATGGAAGGATAGGCTGATATAAGTTAGAAAGTTCGGTTATGCTTAAAATAGCTCATGCCCTATCTGAGTATAGGTTTCAGAGTAACAGCCGTGTTAGTCTGTATCCGCAAAAAGAAGAACAGGAGTACTTGTGGCACCTTAGAGACTAACAAATTTATTAGAGCATAAGCTTTCGTGGACTACAGCCCACTTCTTCGGATGCATATAGAATGGAACATATATTGAGGAGATATATATATTGTGTGTATATATATCTCCTCAATATATGTTCCATTCTATATGCATCCGAAGAAGTGGGCTGTAGTCCACGAAAGCTTATGCTCTAATAAATTTGTTAGTCTCTAAGGTGCCACAAGTACTCCTGTTCTTCTATCTGAGTATAATCATTTTAATATGAATCTGGCAAACCTCTTCCACTTGGAGGGGGGAGGGGGGGATTTCCACATTCTGTAGAGTAAAACGTCAGCTGTTCAAAGGCAATAACTAGAGCCAAGGCAGGTTAAAATGCATTTCAATCTTACTGCTGGGACTTGGCTTTGGCTCGCATCAGATGCATTTATTTATCATCACAGGTCAGGCCTCTGTGTTTATGCCTTTTTAAAAACTTTTTTAAAGCAGCAGAATGCGCAGCAAGGTAGCTGCTTCACCAAGAGGCAGGAAAGGGGCGGGGGGAGGGCGGGAATAAAACGAGCTAGTGGGGGAGGGGAGGAAGAGAAGGAAAAAATGGCTACAAACTTTATTTAGTCCCTCCCACCCCCACACTAAGAATCTTTTCCCAATATTCCATGACTTTTGGGATGCAGTCTGTAGAGCAACAGTTTAACTCCAGTGATGTAAATACACGTGTAGGTGGCCACATTATTGAAACTTTGTCAAAACAACCTAAACACATTTGTAGTTTTGTGGTGACAGCTGATGAATGTTGGTATCCTTCGTTGTAATAGCTAAATTAGCTTTCTATTTTGCAATTAGAACCAGAATTTTATGCTGAATTAACACAATTATTATATGGGCTTTATTTACATCTACACTAGCACTTATGTCAGCCAAACGTTTGTTGCTCGGTGGGGAATGCTCTCCTGCGGACGTAGCTACCGCTGCTCATTGAACTGGTTTTATTATGTCTATGGGAGAGCTCTCTCCCATCGGCATAACGCAGCTACATGAGCGCTCTTACAACAGTACAACTGTGCTGCTGGAAGCTTGTATGTGTAGACATAGCCTAAGTGGCAGGCTGTATTTAGCACCATTAGTTATTGCAATCATGTGTAGACAATTAAAGGCCTGTATACTCCTACTTATATAGGAGTATAACTATATATATGTATAACTATTATGTATTCTATACTCACGCTGTTATCTTTTGTTGCTTCCTGTTTGGAGTATGAAAAGTTTTTTTTGAAACCCTGCAAGTTATATCTGGCAGCATTTTAACAGCCTAAGAAGATGGCTTAGCAATGAAGGAAGAGCTGGCTAGCTTTAATCAGTAGAAATAGACATTGATCTAATCTCCACTGTTCACTGAGATCTTTCTTCCACTCCTTAAATGGCTTTAGTCTGGCACTAGCATCTTATAATTCTGAAACAATTTAGCCCTTTGTCAAATCAGTGCTAATGGACTTATTCCTTTACACAACATGTAACAAACTAAGGGTGGGGAGTAGCATAACTATACAAAACATTAAGACTATAGTGGAATTAACACTGAAATCTCTGTATTCATGGTGTACTGAGCTGGTGGGTCTTTACACTAGAGTAACATAGCTTGGATTTGATATCCTGGAACTACTATATTGTTTCGAACTAACTTAATATTCAGGGGTATGGAGCATAGTATACTTCTGAAATGTGAATACTGAATCATGTAACTTCTGATTAAACTTGAGTTACCTGGGGCCATGACTTATCAGCTAAGCAGTTCCAGATGAAAGCTGCTTCGGAGGTGCTTCATAACAACTTTTCCTGTCTTTCAGCTTTATCTTCAGGCCAGAATGAAAGGAGATTGGGCAAGACTTGTACGTCCCACAGTGCAATTTGGTCTCATTGCCGCATCTATCTACGTGGGTCTCTCCCGTGTTTCTGATTACAAACATCACTGGAGTGATGTGTTGACTGGACTCCTTCAGGGAGCGGTGGTAGCTGTGCTCATCGTAAGTTCATAAGTAGTTCACTAAGCCCGAATCAAAACTATTTTAAAAGTAGGTTTCATGCCAAGTGTGGTAAGCCTAGGCTTTGTTCAGGGGGAAATGTACAGACTTTCCACATGCTGTGAAAAGTAGCAGGGTTGGGGGAGGGAATAGAAGAAAACGTGTACAGAATTAGATCACATTATTACCACCATAGAATGTAGAAGCCCTAGTAATGGACTGGGAACCTAGCTGTGTTAGCCTCTGTACAGAGTGTAAGATCTTTGGGGCAGGAACAATCTATTTGGTTTAAGACAGATGAATACAGACAGGGGAGTACCAGGAAACCATGAGAGTGTACTGGCCAGTCGGATAAGCAGTGATCTCAACACACCAGCACTGTAACTGTTAAATTTTTTGTAGGCTTAATGGGAAAGGAGGTTTAAAGATTAATTTGAAGGAGGATTAGGTAGTTCCCCCTTCAGGGAGCTCCTCCCAAGTACAAGGGGCAGCATGGGAGAGAGCATGAAGGTGCCTGTTTGAAAATTTAACGAGCGAGTAATGGAGGATAGCATCATGGGTAGATCAGAGGCAAGTGTTGTCACCTCAGTCATGAATGAGAGATGACAGGTAGGGTGGTGATAGGCAGTGAAGGGCTTTGAAAATGAGGACAAATAGGGGTGACAAAGCCAAAGTGACAGGCTAGGAAAACTATTTTTGCAGGAGCATTCTGACTTGAGTGTATAGAGGAAGGCTGTGTTTGTCAAGACCAGAAAAAAGGATGTTCCTGTAATGGACATGATGAGTCTTAGCTGTATGGAGAGATAGGAAAGACCATATCTTAGATGTTCTGTAGAAAGAATCGGCAAGATTTAAACATAGCCTGGATATCGGGACCTAGAGAGAGGTCAGAGTTGACGGGGATGTCCAGGTTGTGGGCCTGAGTGACAGACATGATAGTGGTGTTGTCCCGTGCTTAGGTGAGGAGGGAAGCGCAGGAGAGGAGATTCAGAGCTGTTAGTCATGTTGAGCTTGATCCACAAGATGTGCGAGACGGGTAGAGATTTTAGTATGGAAGGCAGGCTTGGAAAAAAAGGGTAGATCTGAGTTGTCAGCAGAGAGATTACCCAGAAATATGGTGTAAAGGGGACGAAGGACAGAGCCCCGTGGAAAGCTGGGGGGAGGAGGATCCCCAAAGGACTTATAGGGGACAGCTAGGGGTCACCAAATGAAATTAATAGGCAGCAGGTTTAAAACAAATTAAAGGAAGTGTTTCTTCACACAACGCAGAGTCAAGCTCTGGCACTCCTTTTCAGAGGATGTTGTGAAGGCCAAGACCATAACAGGGTTCAAAAAAGAACTAGATAAATTCATGGAGGATAGGTCCATCAATGGCTATTAGCCAGGATGGGCAGGAATGGTGGCCCTAGCCTCTGTTTGCCAGAAGCTGGGAATGAGTGACAGGGAAAGGATCACTTGATTACCTGTTCTGTTCATTCTCTCTGGGGCACCTGGCACTGGCCACTGTTGGAAGACAGGATACTGGGCTAGATGGATCTTTGGTCTGACCCAGTAGGGTCATTCTTAGGACATTGATGAGAGCAATTTGAGAGGTCAGAGGAGAAGCGGGAGGACATTCATGGAAGCCAAGAGAGGACAATATTTCAAGAGGAGTACAGTCAGTTTGAAAGGTGGTTGACAGGTCAAGGATGAGGATGGAGTACTGCTGCTGCAACTGACATGGCTAGAAAAGGGTGAGTAAAGACTTAATGCAGTTTCAGGGGCGTGTGCAAGGGGCAGAAGCTGTATTTTAGAGGGTCTAAGATTGAATTGGAGGAGGAGAATGACAGTGATTTTTAACAGGTGTGCTCAATGAGGTTAGAGATTAGAAGGAGAAGGGTCGGTAGCTGAAGAGGTAAGTGGGGTCAAGGGTGGGTTTAAGATGAGAGAGACTAAAGCAGGTTTCTATTGTGATGGGAAAGAGCCAGAAAAGAGGAGATGTATAAGTAAGGGAGGGGATGAATGGTAGAAAGGAGAGCAAGAGCTGGCATTGGGTTATTTGGGACAAGTGGAGGGGTTAAGAGAAGGCAGGAAGGAAGATCATGTCTTTTTAAAAATTTTCTCTTGGTAGAAATCTGTAAGACCCTTTGCAGAGAGAAGAGGGGAAGGTTTGAGTCAGTCAAGGGTGGTGAAAATGTGGCTGGGATTGAGGACATGAGATTCAATTAAGCTGGAGAAGTACAGGTGTTACTAGGCCAATGTGAAGGAGTAGAAAAATTGTTGAGGAGGAAGTCAGGGGATGGGGCAGATGTCAGAGGCAAGGAGATTTGTGCTGGTTGGGAATTGGTGAGGGGAGAGGGCAGAATGGATAACTTTAATTTTGTTTAAATGTCAATTTTATGTTGAGGCCTAAATTTACTATAATCTAGCATTAAATTAAACGGACAACATTCAAGCATTACATGTGACGTTTTAAAGAAAGGCCAACTACTGAATTGCTGGAAGGCACTGGTTAAGCTCCTGGAAGCAGAGTTTGGAGTGCTGAACTAGCTTTTGGATAACCGTAGCCTCTTCTACCTGGTCAGAGAATATTTCCTCTTCAGTTTATTCAGCTACTGTAGCTTATTCAAAGTTGAGAATCTGACTGGGAGTCAGATTTGCTTGTTTTCCCTTTACATTCCTTTTTCATTCATAAAGGAACAGAATGAGGCCTTCCAGTGCTAAAATCTTGGATATAGAATCATAGAACTGGAAGGGACCTCGAGAGGTCATCTAGTCCAGTCCCCTGCAGGAGTTTGTCCAACCTGTTCTTAAAAATCCCCAATGATGGAGATTCCATCACCTCCCTGGGCAATTTATTCCAGTGCTTAACCACTCTGACAGTCAGGAAGTTTTCCCTAATGTCAACCTAAACTGTCCCTACTGCAATTTAAGCCCATTGCTTCTTGTCCTATCCTCAGAGGTTAAGATCAACAATTTTTCTACCTCCTTCTTGTAACAACCTTTTATGTACTTTAAAATCTGTTACCATGTCCCTGTCTTGTCTTCTCTTCTCCAGACTAAACAAACCCAATTTTTCAATATTCCCTCATAGGCCTTGTTTCTAGGCCTTTAATTGTTTTTTGTTGGTGACCAGAAACATAGTTCAGTTCACTGCTAGGGGTAATATGTTGTTTAATTGTTTTTAAATGATTTGTCAAGCCATCAGTAAAAAGTTAATCTTCCTCTAGAAAATAAGAAATAGTTGCCATTTTCTACCGTGTAAAAATTAAGGCTCTGAAATGCATGTTAAACTGTGCTAGCTTAACTGGTTTTCCTGGCAGGATGACTTTCACTGGTTGTCTTTCTTTAGAAAAATAAAGTACAAGTACAAAACAAGATAATAATCTAGATCATGATTTCCTACTTGATTTAAATCAGTCCACCCTGGGTCAGTATAATGGAGCTAGACAGGGGGAAAGAGGGGTGGTAAGAGCTATAAGTGAATGGCAGATGGACAGAATTATATAAAATTTGAAAAACCCTGTGAAGGGAAGCTGGAACCAGGTCTGCTGCTGGACAGCTAGAGAGGGAAGGTGGCTGGTATAGGGCAGCAGGAGGCTCTGGACTATTTCTGGTTGTCAAAGACTTTAGAACTAGTAAATTTCATCCTTCCACCTAGCTTTTATTCATAGCTTGGAAGAGGACAACACTCTTTCCTGGTTCCTCAACTTTGAACTAAAATGAAGAAAATACTCTGTACCTGTAGAAGAGGCTACTTCTGTCAAACACTAGGTTTAGCACTTTGGTTCCAGGGTTAGGGTTAGCCAGTGCTTTCCAGCAGTTCAGTGTTTGTTTGTTAAAATATTAAGCAGCAGATAGTTGCTGCCAGTTTTTAATTCAGTAGATAAACTTACTTTTAACAAACTTTGTCAATTTCAAATACGTTTTGAGTGTGCTGATAGGCTTCTATGAATATTTTGTTCTGCTTGGGTTGAGTGCCCAGTACATAAATGGCATAAAGTTAACCACAGATACTCCTAATGAAGTGTTTATATTATAAAGCAGAATATGTATAACAATTTGCAACTTATTTAAATATAAAATGATAGGAATGCTTTGAACTGTGAACTTGGAAAGCAGCAACACCCACACTGATGCATGCAACTTATACCTTTAGAATGTTCACTCATAAGGAAGGTTGTAGTGATTCTCCAGAAACTAGAGTGTGCCGGATTTGCTTGATTGTATGAAACTGAGGTCAGCCAATTAATAAGTAGACTTTGAGCTAAACTTAATTTCACCATAAATACATACATCCTTTTTTCTATTTTTTACATCCCAAAATACTATAAGGGAAAAGAATGAGCAAGCGGTTACCTGAAATATTAGACTGACCAACTACCAGAAAATCTGAGCTTTAATGTAAAGAGCTCTTGTAGTCACTTTTCCTCTCAGAACCAGTTAATTTAGTGCCCTAGCACCACATACCACTACACAAGACCAATGCCAAATGCATAAGAACTTACACTGTAGGACGACCTCCTTAATGTGGATAGTTTTAGTTGACAGACAATGGGCATAAGGTTTTACAAGATTCTAACAGTGTATAATTTGTTCACTTAGGTGGTGTACGTATCAGATTTTTTCAAAGTGAGGGGATGTACGTTTAAACCCAAAGAAGAAGATTCGCATACAACTCTCCATGAGACACCAACAAATGGAAATCACTATGGCAGTAATCACCAACCATGAAGAATTGCTGAGCATGATCCTGTGAAGTCTCCTGCTTTCTAAAAGAAAAATGATTTTAATGAGTCTCCCTATGTAAAATAAATAAATGCCTTTAAGGGACTGCTGCTGCTATATCTCTTGGATGCTCACTTTACATGTATATAGTAACATAACAGCATTGTGTATATCTAATAGCTTTAAAAATCTTTAATTCTATTAGTTCAAGCTTACTGCTTATAAAAACACAAATGTAATTTTTTTATTAAAATAACATGGTAACACTTATGTACAAACAGCACTGTGTATGTAATATGCTTTGCTAGAATGCTTCCTGTTTTAAATGCATACACCATTAAATATCTGTCTTGGGGGTGAAGATGGCAAACTGGCCTGATGCCACCAGTCTAAAATTATTCTGCTCCGTGAGCAAGTCTCAGATTGCTCCCAATCCATAATTGTCTTCCAGAAAATAGATTTCTTAGAGGTAGAGGCTTGCAGCAAACACAATATCTCTCTTGATTTTGGTAATTCCTATCAAAGAAAAAAACAGATCAGTATGCCTGTCATACAGGTAGAAGCTGAACTAGACAATATGGTACCTTTAACAGGCCGTGAGACTTGTATAATCTATGTGCACAGTCGAAGTCGTGACTTCAGACTCATGGATAAAGTACAGATAATGCATCTACCCTTCCAAAGGTAGAGTTTCTGCTTTTAAGCAGTTTTAGGCATAAATCTACCAAATATTTATAGGAAAAAAAAGCTAGCTTTTCCTCCTATTGCAACTAAACTCTCTAAAGCCAAGTCAGACTTTCCAGCACCCCTACCTCTCTGTCAACTTGATTCTTTCTATAATGTGTTGAGTGCTTTTATCTCAGATAATGTAGCATTTTCAATAACAATTCAACAGGGAAGAACTTGGCTTAAATATTTTCTTTACAAGCTGAAATGATTTCATTCATAGGCACATGCTTTCACCCCTTCTATTTATAACTATATTCTAAATACATACCTTCCGCAAACTTATTTTCCAGCTCTGTGTTTCCAATGGCCTTTGCTGCTTGACACATCTGTCGGAGCAATTCTTCGAGCCGCCTCATACAACGAATTATGCTACCTAGATAAAAAAATTAAACCTTGTTTTTTTAGCTGTCACTTCATGTAATAGCAACGAGAAAGTTGACTAAATTCATTAGATGACATATCATTAATATAATTACAGGATGTAACTTGAGCTGCTCCACAAAGGATATCCTTAAACTGTACAAGTTCAGGGCTACTTCCTTAAGTACAATGCTTTGGATTTGTAACAAATTCCATTTTAAAACCACTAACTGGCAATTTCTAGAAATGAAAGCTGGAACATGAAGTTTATTGGTAAAGTTAGTTCTTGTGCATGGCCACCTATCTCACTCAGTTGCTCAAGAGTTTTAGAAATCCTGAATATTGCACAAGAAATTTAGCCTATAGTACAGGCACAAAAACTAGAGATGCTCAAAGTATCAATACCTCTTTCTACCCTAGCCCCACATTCCAAAAAACTCCAACCCCATCTAAAGTAACTTTTCTATGGAAAGGTGATTGTCCAGACAATCTTTGCAGCTAGAGAAGAATAAAAGTCATGAACAGCTGAAACACAGATAGCCTTGAAAGGAACAACCAATAGGCATTTTACACACAACTAGCTTTTTTTCCAGAGCCTTTCCTTCACTACCTGAACTGACAGTAGCATTTGTTTTTTATACATGGATTCCATTGCCCCTTAAAATTTGAATAATGGACAATCTGATTCTAAAAGCAATGGGAGATTATTGAGCAGATGAGCTTTGCAGTTAGGTGGCAAAGACTGTGTAGCAGAGAAAGTGAGCTGGCAATGGGACAATGAATAGCGCTAGTGGAGACTGCACTAGATTCTGGTACATGACATGTTCCCCATCCTGTACAGATGTGTAGCATAACTAAGTACATGTAAGCACCGTACTTGAGATACCTAAAATAGAAGGGAGGTAAGTAAGTAGTGTGTGCTATTAGACAATTTTTGCTGCTTTGTTACAATCTAATTTAAAGCTAGTTTATGGTGTGGAAATATCTGTCCAGTATAGATTTCACCTTTGAATAGTTTGACTGTAAACAGCACTGAAGTGATAGCTATATGGAGAACAATAAGCTTCAGTGTAATTTTTCACCCAACTTTCCAGCAGATCATGCATTTACTACATGTAGTGCACTATCTGCTGTGGACGAGCTTCTGTTTGATGAATTTTTTCAGGCAGAGTTGTGACTCCACAGACAACTGACACTATAAAGCAGAAACTGGTCTGTAAGAAGACTGCAGAAGTGACAGTTCAGAGTAATTCATCTCTGCCACCCAGGCCTAAAGACACTCACTCCTCTTTGAAAATAAAGCCCTAATTCTACAATTGTCTATATTCAGTGAAAGCCTGCGCACCTTTGTTTCATTAAGGCATGGGCATGCATATCTACTACAGCAGAAGTAACTCCTATGAGGAGACAGTATCTGTAAAACCGCTTGTCACTATTGTAGGTTAAAAGCCATATGGAGTCAATTACTGAGACAAAGCACAAGTCCAAAATAAGTGAACCATCAGCAGTTCCCCTGAGCATAGCCACGCTGCATTTTGGCAAACATCGACTCAGTTTTCTGGAAGTCCCTGCTCCAGTCTGTTTACAAGAATATAATTCCACCAAGCACCAGCTTACACAGACAGGCTTCGTTATAGCTGGGATTGTTGCAGACAGGCTTTTGTACATTCAAAACAAAGTTGTACACAGCAGCCAGTTATTCCTAAACTTACATTATCTTCCTTTGAAAAAACCCAAGTCAATCTATAAATGTTTAAACAGATTATTGCTTGGCAGTTTTCCTTTTCAAAACTCTAGGTCCCTTTTCTGTCCCCCCCACCCCTACCCCACTATGGCTTGTAAGTATAAAACCCTGTCATGGCCACTTTACTTCTGATTGATAGGCACTGGGTTGATTTCTATTCACAAATCAATGCTGCTGCTATTAGCAAGAAACCTTTCTTTGGGAACGATGCACAACACTCCACCCCCCATTTTGGAAACAGCTTCCTGCACTCAAAGGCTCAGGCTGCAACAGGAACATTAGGAGCCGCAGTTGGCAGCTGTAATGCAGAAGGCCAGAGTTGCTCAGAAGTGTTTTCCAAAATCTATTTCAGATTTGATAAAACTTGTTCAAACACCAGGCAGGTTTCCACTGGAAACCTGCGAGTGTTCCAGCATCTGCAACCCGTGGCAGGGAGCCTGCCAGCCACTGGAGCACTGGCAGGAGTCAGGCATTCAGTTTATAGTAAAGGAAAAGCTCTGGAAAAAGAGCGAATTGTGTGTAAAATGCCTAGTGGTTGTTTCCTTCAAGGCTGTTCATGGCTTTTATTCCATTTTATACATATCTAGCTGTAAAAATTGTTTGGAGGCGTGACAATCACCCTTCCATAGAAAAGTTTCTTTTGAGGGGGTTGCTATGGTAGTAGGGGGTAGTGATATTTTGAGCATCTCTAGCTATTGTGCCTGTAGTACAAGCTAGATTTCTTGTGGCTCAGGTCTCTGGTAGCCCTGGGGAGTCCCAACCCCAGGACAGTCTGCATGGCAGGGCTGCCACAGAACCTGGGAGCCCTGGCGGCAGATCACTCAAACTGACACTCAGTTCCATTTATCCCCCCCCCCCCCCCACCATATTTCACTATTTCCAAAATGACATTTTTGTCTTTCTGAAAAGTTTCCACAAATTTGGTTTTATTCCAATGGGGAATTAACCCAACTTCTGAAAATCCAAAAATTTTGACCACCTCCAAAAGGGGTGTGTGGGGAGGAGATCAATTTGGTTTTCTGTTTTTACCACCATCACTGTTAAAAATGTCCAACCCCTATCGACCCTACAGCTTCCCTCATTGCTACCATTGGCAATGGAGCTATACTGCTGAGGAGTTGCAAAGCTCAATTTTTCTACCAGAGATCCTGCCCTGGTGCCTGCTGGTCCAGAGCACAAAAAACCTGGAGCAGGATGTAGTTGTCTACCATGTAATAGTGAAGAAGATACCTACTAAACAAGCCCTTCCTCTAGCCACTTGCTGTGAAGAAAAAAGGGAGGAAAAAAACAGGGGGGTAGTATCCAAAACATCATTTTGCAGCATTTTAACTCAGTACAATTTGGTGTTTTTGTAATAATGAGGAACAAATTAAGTATGCAAATGTTTAAGCTCTTCCCTTCCCCCCAGAATGTCAGATCTTCACTTCAACCCCTGCCCACAATACAAAGGGGAACAGAAGGTATTAATCCTGGCCTCAGTGCCAAAGGCTTCCACTCCCTCTCGTAGGTGCCAAATGCCTCCTACCACCATGCCAAAGTTTCTAGTTCTCACCCCATCCTATCCCACCATACTACGTGTTGCTTTCAGTGTGGAAGAGAATCTTGTAGTATGGGGGCAGTATTAAATTAGAAAGAGTTAGGGTTTGTCCAGACAAAATAGTGCGAGGCACGCCAGGGCGTAAATCTACAGCTCACTAGCAGGCCATGCTCTGTCTATGTGAACATTGCTAACATGCACTAAAAGTTCCCTCATATACACAGACCTACTGCCAACGTCTAGACAAGCCCTTCAATGGAGACTTGTATTTAATATCACAATAACCACAGTGTTCCTCATTTTATTATTCATTTTCATATTCAATTCAATAAAAGCTTGTTTTTTTAATTTACTTGAAACCCCTATATCAATGTACCACAGAATTCAGTGCCACTATGCTGCAGAAACTCAGGTACTTTGATATAAAATGTAGGTGCAGCGTGGTACAAAGTCCACAATGGTCTATCTGGGTAAATCCTCAGTTAGCATTTATTTTTGGACAATTCTGCAGGAATTGTCTCCTTTTACAAACCCCCTTAAGGGAAGAATCATGCATCTTCACCCTCACAAAAGATGAAAGATAGACCCGTAAGTTTAGAGGAAAAGTCTGCTGGCTCCACCACTGCAAAGAATGACCAGAAGGCTAGAATAATAGCTAACAGCCTGGGCTGTGACTCTGTTCCCCATGTGCAGCCAGCAGTCCTCTTATTCACAACATAGGCAGTATGTAACAAATGGGA
Organism: Chrysemys picta bellii; assembly: GCF_011386835.1. Classification (NCBI taxonomy): domain Eukaryota; kingdom Metazoa; phylum Chordata; order Testudines; family Emydidae; genus Chrysemys; species Chrysemys picta. The sequence goes on along the minus strand of NC_088796.1, from coordinate 34,347,820 downwards.
AAATGGTATTTTTAATTTGTGTGTGGCCTATTCAGCCAAGAGTGAACTGGGAAACACAGGAAGAACAGCTAGGTGGGAGTAGCTCTTGATTTCCATCATCTGTTTCCTTCCCTATTCCTTTGGAGCGTATCTCCAAGGGATACAATTTCTTTCAGTGGTCAGAAAGGCAGCCTCTCAATAGGAGGAATCTGCTGAGTCCAGAAGTACTGATTGCCAGGTTTTCTGTTGGTCACAGGAAACCTAGCTTAGTAGGTTTTTGGCACCGCACTACACATCAGATTTCCAGCATAAATTAATGATGGCCAGGAATTCAGAGTAAATGAGCAAGAATGTGTCAATTTCCTTATTTCAACGATTACCGAACCTGATCGAACACAGTAACATTGTGTAGTGAAGAAAAGTGCTAGCCAACACAGTGCTGGCAGGGCAGGCTAGGACACGTGTTCAGCACGTCACCTAATCATTATTAAAACACTGGTTCTTAAGATCAAAGGCAACTCAAACTCCCCCCCGTTTTTGATCTTACGATGAAGAAATAATAATTAAACTGACATGATGCTGAGCACCATTTTGCTTGGACTGCTGCCTGCGATGTCATAGTCATGCTGGCTAACTTGATTCTCCACAACCACCTTCAAAACACAGGGAGATTCTGCCGTACAGACCAGCCCCTAGAGCTGGGGAAATTCTGTTTTTGTCCTTTTGCTTTGGAGGAACTTGCTGTCTCTTACCTGTGTATGTAGGTGATGTAAGCCATAGGAGTGGAATCCTAGGGCAGGATAATGCAACTGTAGAAGTTCCCCTTCTTCAAAGAAGAAAAGGGGAGGAGTTAGACAATTTTTGGTTTGATGCCCAATTTCTTGCAGAGGCCTGGGGGTTGCTGCCTTCACTGAAAGTGTATTACACCATTTGAAAAGAGGCAAAGGAATTAGGTAAGGTTCATGCTGGAAGCTTTATATAACCATGAAGTCACATCAAGGACATAATGGCTCACAACCCTCAACCTCAGTGGAATTAAGCATTAGGAATGATCTAACTCCTTAAACTCCAGCTGCCCTTCAGACTCCTTGATAAACAAAGAACAAAACCCACCAGAGCTAATGAATCAGCAGAGTTTTCATAAGGATGAGATGTGGTAGTGGAGACGCTGCTTGCCTGGAGAGTATTGAGTATTTTAGTAAAGTGCTGAATACAATTAGCATAAAAAGAATCTGCAAGTGAGACCTGTTGGATGCTTATGCACACAGTGCACTAAACTGCTCAGAAAGGCTATAAATGTGTACGTGAACTTTCCCTCCGTTGTGCTGAATCCTTGAATGAACATGAGACAAGAAGATTCCTTTCACTGACATACATGCTTCATATCACGAAATGACATGACCCACTGGTAGTACGGGCAAGCAATCGCCTTTCCTTGTGTTCTCCACAGCCCTAAAAGTTCAAAAATATCTACAGGCCTGTCTACATTGAACAGAGCCCTAACAGGTAACCAAGCAAGGTTACAAAGCTGGTGAAGTATTTATACTCAGCACAGGATGTGAATCATATTTGCTCTCACCTTACCAGTTACAGTCTAACAGTATGTCATTTAAGAATGTGCGGAACTTAAGTCTTAGACTTCTCAGCCCAACTATTATCACTGCTAATACCTTTGAGAGTACCATAGGGCAGAGGACAGACCAAAGTGCAATGTTTTCTTTTGCTAGTGACTATTTCTGCTGGCAAACCACAAACCGATGATGACAGTGCTAATGGGAAGGAGCTTCTAAATCTCTGCTAGATCCACCATTGTTATTAGGCTTCATGCAGAAATTCTGATAAGAGTATAAGCTAGTGTCTTCATCCCACTGTTCTGGCCTCCTTATGGTGGCCTAAACTCCTCTCCATCTTCTTACTATGAAGATCAGGGGTACAGAGTACTGAGTACCTTTCTTGAAACACAAGTTCTACTGCCAGAACTTTAGGAAGTGAGATATAGCAGCCAGTATTGTGCGTTTCTTGACATCTTGAGATTTGTGCTGAACTTTATACTGAAGTGGATTGACTCCCATCTGCTTGTGAAGAGTGATACCCTGTCCTTATTTCTAGGAACCCTACTGCAGACACACCAATGTTTTGGAGTGGAAGGAGGGACTAGTCCCATTCCTGGGTCCAGGCTTCCCCTTGGTGATCCATACCTAGGTTTACCCCTGGAGTCAGGAGTCTCTTCTCTGGTACCTTTGCTGTGGATAAAACTAGGAAGGCTTGTAGCCCTTTTTTGGGTTTTGTTGTAGGGAGTGAAATCTTTGGCTATTGTCAATCATCACTTTCTTAGCAAGCCTCTCCCCAAACAAGATTCTACCTGAGAATTTTAAGGCACAAAGAAGAAAAGAGAGACCAAAGAGTAAGAATGCAAAATTATGCAGCTGTTTTGAAGGGGGACATCATTGGGAAAACAAATAGGTGGGAGCTGGGGAAGGAATAAATTCTCTGAAGTGGCTGCACCTAAGAAACTACCAACGGCCCAAGAAGGTCTTCTGCGGATTAATATTTGTATGGCACTTTGCAAAGTATTATTAATATTTAATTCTCACTCAGTTCTTTACTCATTTTTCCTCACATAAATTAAAGCTTGGATCATGGTGCATCACAAAAAAATAATAATATAATATTAGTAGCCTTACAATGTTATTGAGGAAGAAGTCAATTGTAACACCATAAAAGTTAACATTTTGTACAGCACCAAACCAAGCTTAGTAAGCAAAAAGTAAACTAAAGAATCTGCTAGTGTTCCATTTTCAAAGGAAAATAGTTTTTGATAACCCATGTAGTTTTCTGAGCTGGCAACAGAACAAACAAAACAATAAAATACAAAATAATATCAGTAGGAATCCGCTTTCTAAAATGTTGATAGCTGAGACTCTGGCATCAAGTTAAAAGGTTTGAAAGAATTCTCTACAAGGCTTTACAAAATACAAGTTTCACATTCTGTGCTCTCCACTAAATCAAACTGCATGCACAGTGTCCCTAAAGTATCTACCAGAGACGAGCTAGAAAATTAGATCACCACATTTTTACTTGTCAGTAAGCAATACGCAAATATTCCTGAGCGCATTAGACACTGAACTGAATCTAATGGATTCTCTCATCAGAATACAAATTAAGTCCCTTTGCATCTCATATTTTAAAAATCAAACTGTCAGGAAAACAACTTTCTTCCTTTAGATGTCAAAATGAACCATCTTTGTTGACTTTGTTATGGAAACAAAAAACTGATTTTACTACGGCAACTCAATGAATCGGGTTGGGGAGAACTGACCTCCTGTAATCACAGCTGAAATTAAATCAGGATGTATATTCATTAAAGCTGACTTAAGTAAAGAATCTTCCCTACCTAGTACATTTTTAAGACTCCTCCTAGCTTCTTTCCAAAATATTTTCTCCTCTGACTTTGTAATTAAGTGCTAAGGACTTAACTTTTACAAAACTAAAATTATGAAGCAAAAATCTCCACTTTCCCTTGCATACTATTTTGCTGGTCATCATTAACTGATATAACAAGAGTTATAGATTTGTTGAGGCAAACATTTCTGCTTTGAATAAGAAAACTGAGCATTAAAATTCTTCTTGTAAGCACAATATACTGCAATGTTTAGGATTTCTGTGTTTTATAAATGCTACTCTTTTCAGTTAAATAAATTGGTTATTTATTATCAAGGAGTCAGTCAAATTTTTTTTAGTTTCCAAATTACCAAACAGTTAAGTAGACTTAAAATGATTTCTACACAAACTAGAAAAAGTTTGTGGTTTTCTACTACAAAGAAAGCAAATACTTGAAATATCTGGCTTGAGTAACTTTACAGTACTTTCAGAAGGATATTCAGAACCAACTTTGGGCCTTTCAAATTCCTAATTTTCTCCCAACAGAAGAATGCAAACTTTAACTACATCACAAAGAACAGAAGTCAATCACACAAAATTTGTGAACTGTACCACACTGACATTTCATAAAATGGAAGTTTTAAAGCAACATACCTTCAAAGACATCGGTCATTTTGCAGATGTGAGCAAAAGTAGCTCCATTCGCCCATGTGTATACTACATCCATCAGGTTGGGTCTGAAGGAGTTTAGGTAATTTTCCTCATCGATTTCCAATTTAGCTTCTGCTGAAACTTTGGCAATTCTTTTAGCACATTCCTTTAGCAATAAAAGGTTTAGTTTTAAAGTCAAGTTGCACTGTGACAAATTCTTCAAAATCAGAAACTAACACATTGTTTACACTAGAATTTGAAATCTCATTAGAATAAATGTAACCAAGCAATTTACAGTGCAGTTATTAACTTGTATGTTAAAATCTAAGAATGATACATGTTAATTGGCCAAGCTCATGAAGGCCTTACATGCAACTTGATGGCATTTCTCTGTTTACGTGTGTCTGAACAAAACATGATAACTTTTGAACTCTGCATCTGATCAATTTCAAAATGTTAGGTAATGTGTTCTAGGCCATCAACAGCCAGAACCTACTGATTTCGGGGAAAAGTGGAAAACCAAAAAGGGGAAAACAAGAGGCACATGAAGCCGATGCATCTGGTTAGCAGAGACACAGCTTCAAGGATCTCTTCAGTTGTCTATAGCTGTGGCTCTCTACCAGGGATATGCGTACTCCTGGTGGTACGCAGAGGTCTTCCAGGGGTTTCATCTAGATATTAGTTTTACAACAGGCTACATAAAAAGCACTAGAGAAGTTAGTGCAAACTAAAATTTCATACAGACAATGACTTGTTTATACTCCTCTAAATACTATACACTGAAATGTAAATACAATGTTTATATTCCAATTGATTTATTTTATAATTATATGGTAAAAATGAGAAAGTCAGACATTTTTTCAGTAATGGTGTGCTGTAAAAAGCAACAGAGGGTCCTGTGGCACCTTTAAGACTAACAGAAGTATTGGGAGCATAAGCTTTCGTGGGTAAGAACCTCACTTCTTCAGATGCAAGTGTGCTGTGAAACTTTTGTAAGTAGTTTTTAAGTGAGGCGAAACTTGGGGATACACAAGACTAAACTCCTGAAAGGGGTACAGTAGTCTGGAAAGGTTGAGAGCCACTAGTCTATAGAGCAAACATGTCATTGAAGGCACCCAAATAAACACCTTACTGCACACCACCACCCTGCTCATCCTCCCAATAGAATTTAACATGTTGACACCCTGGAATGACTTTTATCCCTGACTAACAATAATGGGGTGGTGGAGGGAATGGGGGCATGCGGGAAGAATAGGGGACCCTGTTATAGGGTAGGAGAGAATATGGGGGGCACAACCCCTAATGGGGGGGGGAAGCTTGTGGGATCCTGGTATGGAGAAGGGGGCATACAGAGTCCCTGGCCGGGGGAAGGGAGAGTGGAGGGCATTGGAATTCACAGCAAACCCCTGGCTGTGAGGAGCTGCAGGGAGTCCCAGAAATAGATGGGGATGGGAGGGTGGCACACATGGAGCCCTGAGGGGGTGGGAATGGGAATGGAAGAATTCACAGAGTCCCTGGTGTGTGCAATAAGCTTGAACTACAGAAGCTACAACCCTCTAATTTGCACAGGCCTCAAAAAAAGACTGTATAACCAAGAATAACAAAATCCACTATTATGATGGCAAAGTCTTGCGCTAGTATAATTAGACAAAGAATTCACCAATTTTACCAGAATTAAATCTCACTCCTGCACTTACGCATATGCTTAACTTTATGCCAGTGAGCTGTCCCACTGAATTCAAAGATTTTTACTGGAAAATTTACCTGCATTTGGCGAAGTGGTCCTGCCAATTGCTCTGTCAATTTGGGCATTTCGCTGGACTGAAAAAGAAAATATTAAACAAGCTCATGAGCTCCATATTCCCAATTTAAATCAAGTTAAATGCAAAATCAAATCTGCAACATTACCAGATATGTTAGTGCCACATTAAACCTTTCTAATGCCCTCTCACACCTGTTATCACAAATACTAGAATCTACTTCAAGTACGTTTATTTAAAAATAGAGCATCTATCTGTTTCTCCGGGTATCCTTAACATGAAAGTTAAAATATAAATTAACTGAACACAAAAGAAAGACTTTCAATAAAGAAAACATGCTAATGGGACTAAAAGGCATCCTTTTTCTGTACTAGATACACTCAAGACAGTCCCTCTGTTAAAACTTAAGTTTGAATTTTCAATATTATAAATTATTCTAGAATGTACCAATAAACAGCCATTTGATTATAAATTTGAAGCTTCACTTTTAATTAAGAATGTAGAAAAATGTATAGGTGGAATTTTTATTTTTAAAAGAATGATGTATAAAGTGTCAATGGGTATGAATAAGAATCTCTAGGCTAACCAAGTGCAACAGCCTTGTGTGTCCTGCTTTGAGCCTGGATTCATTGCTGTTACTAATAGATTTTACAATCTATAATATTATTATGTGTTATTATGTGTTCTGTTACTTAACTTTCTATTACACCTGAGAAATGGTGTACATAGGCATCACTCTGCGACTCTTCACTTCTAGAGTCAACATAGGTGCCACATTTTGCTAGCCATCTGTAGCGATATCTTACATGTATGATTTTTTTTTAAATATGTTCACAATACTAAGCATCACTACAGAAAAATACTTTGAATTTCTTCGAGTATCAGCTGCATAAATAGTGAAGTATTCAGCGCCTAGCATTAACAAACTGCATCACGTTTACAGGAACTGGCTTTACTACCGTATGAATATTTATTTGGAATTTTAAAGGCCATAAGTCCTTGCCAACAATTAGCACTATGAAGTGAATTAAAAATAAGATGTGTGATCTTGATACTTTTATGAAAGAGTAACTCTTACTTAAGTCCAACTATGACTTGCCTCTAATCCTCCTAGTGAGGATTCCACCCCCCACCCCCACAAAATACTGGAGTAAAATTAGAAAACTTCTTTCAGTTCTAAATGGGGGAAGTCTTTGTGAAATTAGTATAATTTTATAAGTCAGAAGACACAGAGATACTGTTTCTGACAAAAGCTGTATTTACTCCTCTCTCATAAGAGATGTCTTCTTAAACACATCAATCAAAATTTCCATGACTAGAACATTTTCTTTTATGTTGGAAAGCACAGAAACAGATGACTGAGCATTGCAGATTATGTCATTGAGCTTTATTTATTTAATCAGAAGCTAATATAATGGGGCATCCAGGACAAGCTGTATGATTTAGGAAGTTTGGCAGGCAGAGGCTGGGTATTTCAAAGAGGTGACATGGCTCAGCTGTTATAAGAGGTGTATTTATATTTGCATCACATTTTAAGATGGCAAATGTGCCAGTACAAAAAGTTTAAAGGGCTAGGACCTCCAGATTGCTGTACACCTCTCTCAGACTTTTAGATTTTATCTGAAAAACTTGATCTTTGTACTGTGTTTTCTGCTTTTCGGCAGCTCTATTGGTGTCCACAAGAGCACAGGTCAGGATTCTAGATGTACATGTAAAAGTCAGAAATACCCTGCAGTTTTCAGTAGTGGCAACCCTAATACAAGTTTTGCTGTAAATCCAAATTTGCTACCTACACTGGAACCACAGCAGTGTCTTGACAGTTAAAGTTTTCAATGTAGGTATGATTTTCCCTCAAAACAGAGAGTGCATGCTGATGTGCTGCTCCTCCATTGGAATCTTCACTCTAGCTTCTTGGGAGGGGGGACCGTACGCATGTGTCAGGATTGAGGCTATTCATTAACAGCCTCACTGCATGGGGACCAGACAGCAACAGATTAGTCACCCCAAGGGGTTTAGAGTCCTGAATCTTCATGAAAATATTTTAACAAAATCATTCATGTAAGACATGCTAACAGATATTTTCAATTCCAATTTTTTTTTTTTTTTAAAACAACTTTATTGGGAAAAAAAGTCCCTCTCCTGTGGGTTAAGATGAAAAGAGCTTCCACCCTTGCACATGAGAGGGCCTGTAGACCTACTTGGAATTTTCTTGAGTGGGGATCAAGTGTTTGGATTCTCAGAGTTAGTTAGGACCTCATTAGGCAGCTCCCTAAATAGGCTTATACCTGACAATTTTGAGGTATGCAGCTTGGGCCTTATAGTTTATGTCGGTGTTTATGCCTGGCCACTGAGCTTGCTGCCAGCCTCATGGAGTCCATGGATTCATCCTTAGCTTCAGTGGTGATGGTGGATATTTCCTTTACTATCAACTTGAATTTACCATGGTTCTAAAAGTTAAGGCTTTTTAGGTCACTGCACCAGAACATTATAGTTCTAGCAAAGTCTATGGCTGCCAATGAGTCTACAAAGGCTGCTAAAGAAGTTTAGAAGTCCTACTTAGGGTGGCTTCTTTTAGACATAGTGCAGAGATTACCCTTCCTATGTGGTGCTCTGAGCAAGGCAGAAATTAAAACAGACACACAAAGGAGGGAGCCCTAGAGAGTGGGAAAATCTTGGATGTGACTGGTCATCATTCTGCATGTCTGAGTGAGTGAGGAGGAATTTTGCATGTATGCTGTCCCAGAAATTATCATCATTTAAAAAAAAAAAAAAAAAGCCAACTCTCCCCCAAAATGAGACACTTCCACAGAAACTCCGTTTATGTCATCCAGCCTACTTATTGGCTGATAATTGCCATCACCCCTGTCTCCATTGACACCGAGGTTGTAAGAACCCTTAGTATTCCCAGTGATACTCACAGAGATTAGATGTAGGCATAACCAATTGTAATTTGTATTCCAAATACATGGTATACTCACTTCCTTTATATTACTTGCTCCTATTTAATTCAAAATAGATTGTTATACTTTCCAACCACTCTCTGGGAGAAGCAGTCGTTCCCAAAATATAATTTAAACCTTGTCCTGTAGCTTCAAATCATGACCATGTACAATGACTCTGCTAGTATGTTTCACCTCAGAGTCTTATGTCTTTTTTTAGATACGGTACCTATGACAACAGGCACTTGGAAGTACCCGAGTTAGATTATGTCAAGGAATAGAAGCTGTTGCTCACAAAGAGTGAGTGTGTTAACGTAACGCTGCCACTCCAGGAGAGGGATGGAAGTGCTATTGGCAGAGAGAAGAGGGATTGCTAAAATTTGATTTTATCACAACTTGCCAAATACTACTTCTTTTTCTTTAGTGATATAAAAATTACTACCGTAAGTACAGGAAGGTCCAAGAACCTTCCTGTACTTTCCCCTCATTCATGGATATCCTTTTAAAGACCGCTTTAGGCAAACAAAACAGACCACAATATTCCAGCCTGACACTTTCCATAGGAGATACCATTATTTCTTTTCTTTGAAACTTATTTTCCTTTTCATACAACCTAATATGCTGCTAGACTCAGTTTGTGAAGCTGGGTACTGCAATCATCAGGGTACTGCTCATCACACAACTCAAACACATTTAATTGATTTTTTTTTAGTTGTATTTCACCATGTTTATAATTACCTAATTTTCTGGCAGTAAAAATTCACTTGATACTCCTCTCCCCCAGGACTTACTGTTATTAACTTCACGCCAATCAGCTTTTGATTTATCCTGCTGGGTTGATGATGATGCTTATAGTTTCAAAATTCACAATTGTCTTTGTAGTACCTTAAAGACTATCAGAAATGCAAGAAACACCATCTACTCCTAGTGAATACTGTGACAGCTGTAGCAGAGGCAGGAGAATAGTCAATGCTTGACTATCATTGGACCAGTTAGCAACCCTCACTGGTCTGTACTTCAGTAAAGTGGAAACCTGGAAATCTGATTGCAGTGTGGGTCTGGTGTTTACTGGAACATGAATTTGGTTGTTCTACTATAGCTTTGATAGATAGAAACAAACAAATCTACGATTTCTGAAAAGTAACTCACATTCTCTTGAAATACAAAGCAGCTTAGTAATGCAGTTGCTTGTTCTGCAGATAAGTCATTGAAGAGCCCGTTAAACATCATTTCTGTCAGGAGTAGTTCATCAGCACTATAATGGAGAAAACGAGACGGAAGCTTAAGTAACAGACCTCTTAAAGTAGTATTTCTAATTCTATACATTTTGCATTATAAAGTACATTGTGTGCACAAGAGAGAATAGCTTTTTATTTTGACAGTTTACTGGAAAACTGAAAATTAAGTTTGATTTGTCGGGGAAGGGAAAGGAGAAGCGAGAAAAGATGTTTCTGAAAAAAATCAAGTCCTTCTAAACCAAAAAAGCTTTACTTGGCCACAAAGAATCTCTTGCCAGTTTACAAGCGAACTGTTACAGCAGCTATGCCCAGTGTTAGTTATCACTTTGACAGCTAGGACATAAAGAAGATTATACAGATCCAGAGAAAGGACAACAGAATAATAATAAAAAAAAGGGTTAGAACATTTGGTTTGTGATAAAGCCTTGAGAAACTGGGATTGCAATTGTTGGAGAAGAGATGGTTAACAGGATACAATTGACATTTTCATGATATTATAGGATATAGCAAACAGTTCAGTGTGCTTATAAAATCTAAAGCAAACCTGGTCATGAGCTATATAAAAAACAGATCTGCAGACAAATCATGAGTTTTCTTTGATTGGGCATCAGCTAAAATACTGTTGCACTTTTACTTCAGGCTTTTTCTAGGCAAAACTCAAATGAAAATAAAAATGTAAAAGCTCAATACAGAAAAGTAGACGATTAGCAAACAATTCCTAAATTACATGGAAGTACGGAATTTCGTAAGCTACTGACCAACTCTTGTTATGTACTGCTTAATTCTACTGTGTTATTTAATGTAGTAAGATACATCAGAATAGCAAGAAAAAATTAGGGCAACAATTTCATGGAGCAGGCACAAAAACAGCACCTACTGTGGTGTTAAGTTTTAAAAAAGAATTGTACTTACCAAGAATTACAAGCTTTAGTGGCTATAGCCACTTGTACAAAATAAATCTGACAAATTTTCTGAGATATTGAAGTTTGATTTAATCGACACAGTTCCCATCCGAATCTTTTTTGAAATACCTGTTCTAACATGGTACATGCCTAGTAAATGCATTACTTTCTTACAATCACCTTTATTGTTTTTCATCTATTCCTGCAGCCCTTTGGCATCAATTAAATTGTACTCTTCAGTAGTGTCAATGAACTGACATTAGAATAACTGTTGCTACACCTAAGAGTTTATGGGCAATCTGGATTAATGGAATACAAGGAACTGGGCTATAGAAATTTAGGGGGCCCTAGCTGTCATGGCATAAATGTATGATATCTGATACAGTAAATATTACAAGAGACTGAGGCCTGGGCTTTGTAAAGAAAAGCCATTGTCCTGGCCTTTTAACAGACCATTTTCTTATCAGTTCAAATTTCCATTACATTTTATCTTTAGGATATTAGAATCTTATGGCTTTCACTAGCTTATTCCTTTTTCTTTGGAAGGGATTAAAGAAAATCACTGTTCTCTATAATACACAGAAAATGTATTTTTAACATGTGCATTCCTATTAAAGATTTTTAAAAGTGGCCTCTATCATGCTGTAACTAGGATTAGAAATATAATACGTTAAGCATCAGCAGGGTTCAGCAAGGCATATGTATGCATAACACTTCCATAGGAACCTTCAGTTACCTGCTGATTTCACAAGCAACTCGTCCTTTCATCTCTATGACATCAGATGATGTGGCAAAACCCAATCTTCTCAATACACGTTTGCGGCACTTGAGCTCATCCATTTGTAAGACAGTTCTGGCTTTTTTTAGTTCTCGCTTTGCTGTTCTAATATCCACTGCAATCTGTGAACCCCAGAAGTGTACAAAATTTTTCAGTATTCTTGTATTCTTAACACAGACACTTAAGACAACTTCAGCAGAATACAAAGACACAGATACACCTCTACCCTGATATAACACGACCCGATAGAACATGAATTCGGATATAATGCGGTAAAACAGCGCTCTGGGGAGGCGGGCCTGCGCACTCTGACGGATCAAAGCAAGTTCAATATAACGCGGTTTCACCTATAACGCAGTAAGATTTTTTTGGCTCCCGAAGACAGCATTATATTGGGGTAGAGGTGTAGTTGTATTTTAAAGATATGTACTAACAATATGGCCTCCATCATCATAGTATATCTATACCCATAAGAGGATGGGAAATATTATCTCCATTTCACACACAGGGAATTGATGGACAGACACTGACACATGACCTGGTGAAAGTCACACAAGAAGTCTGTGGAAGAGCTGGGAATTCTGAGTCCCAGGCTAGTGCCTTCACCACAAGGCCATTCAACAATAATCACATACAAATAAATTGTGCCATAAAACTTGTAATAAACTGCTCCAATAGGATGACAGATGCCTTCTTGATGATAATTGTAGGGTAGGATAATCAGTTTCAAAATGAATACATTTAAATCCTTTGATTCCAAGAGCTTTCCAACACTGCTGTCCCCAGCCCTCTTGGCACCACACAGTTAAGGAAGACTAGACTGGAGGCCTAATTCTAGGCTAATTTACAATCAGAGCCAGGCTCCGATACCAGGCCTAACTGGAGCCAAGTAGCACTTTAGTCCAACAGTCCTATTCATTTTAATGAGTATACTCACCAAAAAAGGGTGCTATTTCAGCATGAATAAGAATGGAAGAATTGGGCACTGAGTGACTTCTGTGGGATTACAATGAATGTAAGGCAGCAGAGAATTTGTCCCAGTGCATCCGAAGAAGTGGGCAGTAGCCCATGAAAGCTTATGCTCTAATAAATTTGTTAGTCTCTAAGGTGCCACAAGTACTCCTATTCTTTTTGCGGATACAGACTAACACGGCTGCTACTCTGAAACCTGTCCCAGTGTGTGATTTCACTTATTTTGATTATCAAATATTTTATATGGATCAGTTTTTAAACAGTCTTTTACACCGTGCCTATCAATCTTTCTGGAATTGTTTTGGGAATAGTCTGAAAGTGTAGAAGAACTGGTCACTTTAAAGTATATCTGGCATATGTGAAAATGCACATTATTTGTATTATGCACATTGCTACTTAATTTTTCTTAATGATTAGGATTAGTGACAACTGAGCAGCATTCTGGTCCATGTCAATTTTTCCAGATAAATCTTTTCCAGATCAGATTTGCACACTTTCTATCAAATATCTCGAAGAGTAAAGCGTACTCCATGAAAACTCAGCCAGACCTACTGAGATTCTGCAATATTGCTTTTGGGGGGGAGGGTGACTAACATTTTGCTTTGCAGATAAAATGTAATCAATGAGAGGGGCACACTTATTGGCTGTGCCTTCAGCTAATTGCTGACATAGTCCATCCCTCACCTGTGCTTTTCTTTCACAAAGCTTATATACAGTCTCCAGACTGGAATCATTGTGAAGTGGATGTGAATACATCCTATGTTCAAAAGCCTCTATTTTTTGGATGACTTTTTTCAGTCCTTGGTCTTTGATGCCCATGTCATCAATGGGGTCCAATAATGGTACTCCATCAGGGAACCGCTTCTGTACTTCCTACAACAAAAAGATTTAAAAATGCACTTTCTGGAATGCAGACATTGGTAGCAACACAAGATTTTATAGATTAAAATGTACATTTAAAGGACAGACTGAAAAACAAAACAAACGGCACAATTAGACTATTTAAGGTATAGAAGAAACTTTTATTGAAGTTTCATATATGCTGATACTAGGCACATTAGATTTCAGTTTTTAAAATAATCAGGTAAGTCATTTTGTTTGAAGGCAACCAATGTTTTACATGTATTCTGTTTCTAAAACACTAAATCTCAGATGACTAAACACATGAAGCAAACCTGAATATGAATGTAAGAAACAGTGTTCTCATGCCCTATTGTGTCTGGCTGCTTTTTTGTTTTTTAAAATTCTTGTGGAAGTTACATACCTGTATGGATTTTAACACACTTTGCCTATTGTCGATGGGCCTCAGGTCTTTGGGTATGTAAAGTCGGACACTGCTGATAGCTGAGAGAAGATGCACCAAAACAGGAACAACCTGACAACAACAAAAGAGTGCGGTAAATGATAAAGTAACAATACAGGAGATTTTTATTGATGCCTTTCAATCATTGTAAAATTTATTTTTCATTAATTTCTAACTTCTTAGCAGAAAGCAAATTGTGATTTCTTTTGCAGATTATTCCAGAGTTGTAACAACTGTACACTGTATCCGGAACAGAATTAATAACCCATGTTGAAATGTTGGCTAAAGAATTCTTCCTACCCGATTTTGTAACAGATTTTCTGACCACATGAAACTAACTGAACAGTGATGTCATGCTCAAATTATAATTAACTGCATGATCCCTCAGTGTTATGTTAGTTATTACTTTAGCAATAGTAGAAAAAGGCCCAGATTTGAAAAGGTATTTAGGCTTGGCTTTGGTCAGCGTTGCAAGGCCTAAGTGATTTAGGAGCCTGATTTTCAAAAGTGTTTTAGGCACTTGGGATTTAGGCTAAATGCTTAAAATCCCTTTTTAAAAAAAGATTTATGCTCCTAAATCCATTAGACACCGCAACGCTGAGCACAGCAAAGCCTGTACACCTTTAAAAATCTGAGCCAAAGTCCCTTACGAAAAACTGTACATAAAATAAAGCCTACTTAAAATTCATTCTGTTCCTATTTTGGAGTCTTCACTTTTAAACTTGCAAAACACACTATCATACAAATATGAATATGTGCTGTTTTACATTTTTAAAAGAATGTTCTAAATATGCAAGTAAGATGAGAAATGTCTTGCTTACGTAATAACTGAAAAGACCGAGGCCCTTTTTCTAAGGTTCAGTACAAACGTTAAAGTATTAGTCGCTGAATGTTTTTAGTCTTCTCTCTGTTTAGCACACCTTGTTTCTTTCTATTTTAAATAGTTCAACCAACGTCTTTATAAATAACTTTCTTCTGGATCATTACTAGGCTTGAAAGGATTGGCTTTTTATCGGTCAATGTCAGTAAATGCCAATTTCACCACACAGGGATGAAAAACAACAACAACAACTAATAATAATAGTAATTTAAATTTACAAATAGGTGAAGAACGAAAAAATGCTGCTTGAGAATGTATTAGAATTTGATTTAAAGATATATACTCTATATTTTGACATGTGACATTGACAATTTGTGGTTTTATGGTTATAAAAAGCTTTACATTTTTAAATCTCAACATCTAGCATCATTCAATAATTGCCTGATCCCTCCCCTATTATCTGACTCCCTCCATAATTTCCCGCAACTATGAAAATTTAAATATCAATAAAATTTGGAAAAAAGCTTAAAAATAAACAGATATTATATACTGAAATTATAAAATAAAAATCAAATTCTGCCAAGCTTAATTAAATAGTGCTTTAAAAAACAGAGGTTAATATGTCCTTGAAAGTCTATAAAAAAATAAACAGCACAATCTTCTGAACTGTAACTAAGTCCCGTTAGTCAGTAGTCTCATGCATTTGCAAAACTTCTTTCAAATTCTTCAGATATGATGTACAAGTATGACTACCAACATGCCTCGCTAAGTCAATCCTGCTAATAGCTATCAAAAGGTCTTCTGTATAACATGGTTTAAGAGCTTGTGCTGCATGTGTTGACAAACTTCCATCTTTCACATTACTGTAAACACTTATGTGACTGTTTTCAATGCAATACCTGAGAAAAGGGCATCCATATTTTAGCGTGTATATTCTCAACTTCTTTCATTACTTGTTTATACTCTGTTGCAATCTCCACTGCAATGTTTTTAGTAATTCACTGATCAGAGAACTTTGAAGGCATGTTTATTAAGCAGTTAGAAATAATCTTACCATTATGCAAGTGACAAAGTTCAATAGGTATGACAGAAGCATGAAATATCATTAAGAAGTTATTATGAAGTGTTCCCCATACATGTAATGGACATTATGCCTACTATTCAAAAGTTACTAGATATTAAGTAACCAAATCTTTAGAGAGTTTTGTAAGGCTTTCTGTTTCTGAAATCTGAATGCAAGGATATCAGAGTGAGACGTACTGTACACAAACTTTAGAAAAGTAACTTTAATACCTAAGTATCAGAGGGGTAGCCGTGTTAGTCTGAATCTGTAAAAAGTAACAGAGGGTCCTGTGGCACCTTTAAGAAAGGTGCCACAGGACCCTCTGTTATTTAATACCTAAAACCACTTGAACATATGCTTTGCTGAGTTGAGGCCTATATTTGCACTATTCTCATCAGCAAGCATTTAAGCACCAATAATTCCCAATCTGTAAGTGTGAAAATGTTGTTAATAAGCTAACTCTGACTATCGTACTTCTGCATGTCCCAATTCTATTTAGCAAATTGTGACATGCATTTGTATTTCAGGGAAGAGTCTGTTATAGCAAAGTAGCAGCATTAAATTGTACTTTGTAGAAATATCATTAGAATTTGGCTTTAGGGATTTTGAAGGAATTAGTTTACCACAGCAACTTCTACAATGTCCATTACAATAGCTTTATGGACAGATAAGGTGAGTTCTATGTTTTACCACATACAAGAAAAAAATATTTTCTGTGTGCAGCTAGATAGTTAAACCTAGCATTCTACAAAACTCATTTACTCATAATTTAATAAACATCTCTGCAACTATTGGATTATTTTCCACAGTACATAGTAGGGTTTTTTTAAATAAAGGGCAAAAGTTAAAGTTAAAAAGCACTTCTTTAAAGTACATCAAAGATACAGCTTGCAATGCAAGCTTAATTGGAAGAGGACTGAAATCCTTGCACTTCAAAATAGGGTTCTGTCAGAACAAACACCACAAAACAGATTTTGCAGGTTTTCAGATAGTTTTCAATATACAAAGAACTACGAAACTGCAGTCTTTTAAAATATATATCTTTCAAATTTCAGACTTAATTTCATTAAAGTGATGAACTAATAGTGCTGGCTTCAGCCACACAGTTTGTGGGCAGATGCAGTCCAAATTTTCCCATAGTTTTCCCCCATGTTTTCTATCTGCCTATGCACCTCAATGTTGAACTATAACTCCACTGAACCCCAAAAAACAAAGAGGAAAAACAAAACAAAACAAACCTCTGCAAGAGTAAAATAATGCAGGCAGAAGTCCATCAGCAGAATGGAGGCTATCAAGTTTATTTCACTGAATGTAGCACGTATGATTACCTGCCTTGTGGGCGGGTGGCATATGCATGCATTCAGTACAAGCCACTCATGGCCCTCAGAGACCAGGTATAGGCTTTTGAGCCAGAGTGGCTGAACTGGAGGAGTTAAGGGAGACAGAGAAGTAAACAGACGAGATTTTCAGGGACACAGAGCAGTCCCTCCCCCAGTCTGACAGCCCTGGTGCTGCTGAGGATGACAAAAGTCTTGGAGAAAGAGAACAGCACACTGGAGTGAAAGGAAACAATCCTATTAACCCTTCCAGATATCCTGGTATCCTCTCATACTGAGGATACCCCTCCAGTGGAGGGAACCTCAGTTATTTAAGAGAGAGGTTATAATAAGGGGAGATTTGATTATTAGAAATATAGATAGTTGGGTTCATGATGACAGGAAGAGCCACAAAGTGAGTTGTCTGCTGGGTGTGAAGATTGTGAACCACTCGAGTCATCTATTTAGATGTATGTGCAGAAGTCTAAAATCACAGAAACTGGTTGTAGAGGACAACTTTGGTTCGAGTGATCATGAGTAAATTTAGTTTAAACTAAATGGAAGGATAAGCAAAAATAGGTGTGCAACTAGAGTCCTTGATTTCAAAAGGGCAAACTTGAAAAAGTTAAGGGAATTATTTAGGGAAGTGGATTGGACTGAGGAACTCAAGGATCTGAATAGAGGAGGCTTGGAATTACTTTCAGTCAAAGTTGCGGAAACTATCTGGAGCCTGCATTCCAGGCAACAGGAAAAAAATTGCAGGGAAGGATTGCAGACCAAACTGGATCTCAAGCATCTCAAATAGGGTATTAAGAGAAAGCAGAGAGCATACAAGGAACAGAAGACAACCACCTTGCAGGATCCTAGAGCCCCAGGCTCCAGCCCAAGCTCGGACATCTATATTGCAATTAAACAGTCCTGCAATCCAAGCCTCACGAGCCCAAGTCAGTTGGCACGGACCAGCCATGGGTTTTTAATTGCAGTATAGACATACCCAAAAAATGCTGTCTTTATAGACACACATAGATGTCCCAACTGAGGAGTTGTAACATATCAGACTAATATTAATATTCTAATCTATTAGAATATACTGAATAAATTTAAAAAAATCTGATCAAAA
Organism: Chrysemys picta bellii; assembly: GCF_011386835.1. NCBI lineage: Eukaryota > Metazoa > Chordata > Testudines > Emydidae > Chrysemys > Chrysemys picta. Next base: position 34,329,598 of record NC_088796.1, on the reverse strand, counting down.
AGTCTTTGACACCAACACAACTGTCCAAACACCTATGGAAGGAGACTTGTGATGCAGTAACTATTCTGGCCTTTAAAACAGGATTTCTATCACTTTTTGAAGTTTCTTGCTTAACCACCTCTTCCCAAGAGCTAACAGAGATCTAACTGTTAAAGATGTAGTAGTAAGAATAGCTGTTAATGTAAAAGATCCTATCTGGCAACCAAATAAGCACATGAGCATTCCTGAGTACTAACAAGACAAACATGGAGGAACCAGAGTTAAATCTTCAGCTTAATCAGAATTTGTAGAATAAAGGGGCAAGGACATAAAACATGCAGCAGGGTGAACACCCACTTCTGCAATCTTGAGATTAAATGGTTGATACCATTTTATGGCTTGAAAACTGCCAAGTCTGCTTGAAGTGTCATCATGTTTTCTATACAATTTTGCTACATATTTTCCTGAGTTGTGGTTCTTATCTCAAAATCAGGCATTGCTTTTTATTATATTACAAAATGGAAAATGGTTAGAAGCGTAAGTGTTTTAGAATGAAACACTAGGTTAAAGTGAACTGGCAAGGCTTAGAGGCTCATAGAAAGAAGAAGAAAAATCGTATTTAAATTAAAAAAAAAAAAAGAGAAGATCATGATATTCAAAGATGAACAAGACCCTCAAGCTGAAATCAGTACGTGTAGAACTGTATGATCAAGTCAACTACAGTGCTTGTGATTTTCAAAGCAGGGTAGGTAGTTCAGTCACACATTTTTCATTACATTTAAAGGAAGATGTGTAGCTGCCCTTGAAAATTTAAAATTTCAACTAGATATCCTAGAGAAACCAATGATACTTGTGCACCTGGAGGCCACAGAAATCTTAGCACACTTCTAAAATTTATAAAGTACTTTGAAGATTTAAGAGTTTTTCATCCAGCGATTTCAAAGCACTTATAAAACATTAGCTACATCACACAACATTCCTTTGAGTTAAGTAACAGATACAGAGGAACCACTTCGTTCACCACTGAAAAGCAGCTTCCTCTGAGGTGAAACCTAGCAGCTGTTTAAGAATGCAAAGCTACATCAATCAATGTATTTCCCTTCACTTTCTTAGAGAATAAAATTCCCCTCTTTTCTTAACGTTTGCAAAGGCTTTTATGATATACTCTGAAAGATGCTATATAGCGGGTAATCAATTATTTTTTGTCAAGGTCCAAATTTCTTGGTCAAGGTATGGTCAAGGTCCAGACTCCAGAGAAAAAATATTAAATAATAATAAAAAACAAAAATAAATAATAATTAAATATAAAGATTTCTGGGTCCATTCAAAAGCGTCAGGTGAACCGTGGGCCGAACCCGGACCGCCAATTGACTACCCCTCCTATATAGAATATATTTTAACGCTATTGATATTTGACAATGAAACTGAACTACAAACCTGCATCTCTCCTTTCTCATCAGGCTTTGCTGGCTTTGCAGCCTCAGTAGCAGAATTCTTCAAACTCTCTTTGCTGCAGTGTAATAGGACTTCAACCACATATAATGGGTCCAGCTCACCAGAGTTAGGCTATTGTGGATAGAGAGAGAAAAAGTCAGCAATAGTAAATATCAATTGTTCAAATACTGGTAACAACAGAAAGGAAAATGTGACTTCAATTGACATTCAAAAATTTTGAGAGATACTGCCCCTAAACTTTAACAGTTCAGTACTTCGGTCCTGAAAACCAATACTACAATTAGGTATATTTTAATATACATATGTCTCTCTCTCTCTCTCGGTTTTGCAATTTAATTACATCCACCCCTTTAGCCCCAACCAAAACCCGCCCTAGATAGAATCACTTTCAAAGGAATGGTTTTAGCAATGTCAACATTTCCCTGCAATGCAAGAACTACTAGCTGTTCCAAATCTATATAGCCTTCTATACTTCCCAAGAGAAGCGGCTGAGAGTGGGAAGGGGCTCTTGACATCCATTCTGGAATCCCGATCTCCCAAATTCTTTACTTTCCCAAGCTGCTGCATCTCTTCTTCTGGTAGAGAACTGAACCCCAATTGATCCAATCAATAATGGCACTCAGTTGGTCAGGCAGTCTCTGTTGTTCCACATGTGATGCACACACTCACCACTGGGTGAGAACACTACTACCTGAGAACTCCTAACTCTTGTTAGTCTGGGCACTGAGGTCTGGTCTACACTGAGGGGGGTGGGAAATCGAACTAAGTTACGCAACTTCAGCTATGTGAATAACGCAGCTGAAGTCGACGTACTTAGATCTATTCACTGCAGTGTCTTCACTGCATTGAGTCGACAGCTGACGTTCTCCCGTCAACTCTGCCTGCACCTCTCGCTCCGGCGGAGTACTGGAGTTGACGGGAGAGCGCTCGGTGGTCAATTTATCATGTGTAGACTAGACGCGATAAATCAACCCCCGCTGGATCAATCGCTGCCCGTCGATCCTGCAGGTAATGTAGACAAGCCCGAGAGACCAGGCTTAGTCAACAAACCAGCTTACAGCACAGAACACTTGCATGATACTACCAAGCAGCATTTATATTTAATATTGCCAAGGGTTTTAACAAGAAAGTTAGTCTACAGGTTTGCAAGTCAGTATTTCCCCTCACAACAGAGGTCATTCATCAACAAATCTTTGCAGCATAATAGCATTTATTTTGGGAGAGAGGGGACAATAGAGGGAAATGACATCTTGTGGGCCAAGATTTCATATGATTGTATAAGGGGCACAAATATCTGGCTTATATTTGCACAGGACACAAGTCTGGTGCTCCAACAAAGTAGAATTCTTTAAACAGTGATAATCTTAATGCTCTAGTTTTCTTCAAAAAAAATTACAACTTGTATGGAACAATCTACAGCAGTGTTGTTTCCTTGTAGTAGCGCTGCACTGAAACATTTCCTTTTATTTGGCAGTAGAACCAAAGTATAGAATCACAACAGAAGCTCCATTTTAAACTATCATGTACAAGCTTTTTAAAATACTAATCACAGATTAACATAAGATTTTACAAAAAACAATGTAATCAAGATCAGCCTTAAAAGTGTTTTGTATTGCTGTGATGAAAAGAAAAACATCAAGGGATTTCATTTTATAGGTACCTGAAGCAGAATGTAGGCAAATAACATTCTATAAGAGATTCTCAGTGCTTTGTACACAACTTAATTCGCCCATTGGTAAACATCAAATATCAGGTTGTCCTGTCCCACAACTAAGTCGTTTTCCAATAATTTAAGTCTTCATTTGTGAAAAGATTGTTTCTCTTAATTCTGTCCTATTTTGTGAAAAAGGTACTTGGCAGCTGTTTTAATTTAGATTTACAACCCCCCCACCCCCCGTGACCATTGCCATCATCTGAACTATATTTGAAAATGAAATCCATGTGTGGTAAAGCAGAGTCTAGCCAAAACTCTTAAAGTAAGGTGCTTATTTGAGCCTAGAACACACTAACATACATTAAAATAAACTGAATACAGTTCAAGCACTAGAAACCCATGTAGCAGCAAACATATGATTAAATCACCTATCAGCTGTGTTTTGAAAAAGATTAAAACTGGAGATGTCATAGTATTGCATTAGTTAGCTGCATTTTGAGGCTTTTACCCCTTGCTCAAAGCATCTGATATTTGATGTTGCTGGAAACAAGAACAGATGGACCACTATATTTCCAATAAAGGAGAGTTGCAAGGATATGAAATTCAGATTCCTGGATGGATGATATTCAGGTTTTTTTTTTAAAACCCCTCACATCGTGGCATATCTTGTTGAAAAGGGCTCAATTCTCGGGCTAGAAGGGACCGCAAGGGTCATACAGTCTAACTCCCTGTCAAGTTGCAGGATTTGTTCTATCAATCTTTATATACTATAAAGGTGTATTCTAAATGTAGCCTTTTGAGATAGGGAGAACTGAGAAGGTGTAAGGGAGAGATCAAATTTTAGTTGACAGCACTGACAATGTTATCAAGACAAAAGTTTGGAACCCACCCTGCTCTGCGTGCTATCAGGAGTCTCCAAATATCAAATGATAGTGTGGACTATAACAACACTGTGACAGGTATACAAACCCCACATCAGTAAAAAAGGGGTTAAGCAGCTGCTCTGGATACAGGCAGCCCCATCACACCACACCTACAAAGCATGCATAGCTTAGAGCAGGAGTTCAAAAGGCAGGACAGATCAATACGCAGCAGACAGTGGAGGTGAACTGACCTAAACTCTGAGCTCTTGCTGCCCAAGAGCTCACTACAGTGATGTGGCCAAACCCAAAGGGAAGAAATTTGGGATTCTCAGAAGGTCTGAGACTATCTTTGATTTCCAGTTATTTAATGTCTTGTCTTTATTTGTTGGGAAAGAGGGGATGGATAGGAAGTGATTCAGGGAGGTAGCAGTATAGCACTTCGGTGGTGCAGGACTCAGTTGCTTACACTGGGTCCTGGCTCAGAACCCAGTGGAAAGGGTGGGCTTGGGTTCCCCTACCAACTCCTAGGGGTGCCAAAGGCCAAAGCTGACCCCTGATATGGGGAGTCTACGGGAGAGAAGGCCCTGGGGACTGAAGAGTCAAGACCTCAACCCAAGGGGAGACTCAGAGATCCCTGCTTAACCCAGAGGGCTACCCTGTTGCTGGACTCTTTATATATTCCGAAAGAGGAGGAAATAAAATACGTGACCAGGCCAGAGGGCTGAGTCACAGAACAGACAGATCACCATCAGACCAGAGTGGCTGTCAACAGGGATGCCAAAAAAAGAATGAGGGCCTGCTATGCCCTGCCATATATGAAGTGAGCGATCCCCTTCACATATGGCAGGGGTTCTCAAACTGGGGGTCGGGACCCCTCAGGGGGTTGCAAGGTTATTACATGGGGGGTTGCGAGCTGTCAGCCTCCATCCCAAACCCCGCTTTGCCTCCTGCATTTATAATGGTGTTAAATATATTTTAAAGTGTTTTTAATTGGTGGGGGGGGTCTAATTCAGAGGCTTGCTGTGTGAAAGGGGTCACCAGTACAAAAGTTTGAGAACCATTGACATACGGCAATATGCAGGCATTGCACAGTGTATTGGAAATAAAGCTTCTGAACCAAAAATAACTACACTTTGATTTTATTAGCTCCAAAGCAAATTTTTACAGTTTGCTATATATTTATACAATACAACACATAGCATGTATAATTTGAGACAAATTCTTCTTGATATAGTAATTCAGCAAAAAGATTATCTGAGCAAGAATAATTTGAACTTTGATTTTTAATGGAAACACTTTCATCTGAAATTATACTGATATGATTGCGAAGTGAATATGAATTCAGAAAACTGATGACAACTAATTAAGCACCTGACTAATTATACTAGAAGGTGTCTAGTATAATTAAATAAAGTCAGATGCTTAATTTTCACATCAATTTGATAAATTAATAATATTATACTCTTTATAGCTATTTTGCTATATTCCTATTATAAAATTCATATTTCCTCGGCATGACATTTTATTGTTCAGTAAAAATGGACAACTAAATTCCCAACAGTTCTCAGTGGCTGAGTATAACAATGACTTGGAACATCTATGAAGTGCCATGGAAGTGATTCCATGAGTTAGATACAGGAAGGAAAGTGTAATAGAAATAAAATGTTTCTGTAATGGAGACAGTCAAGAACAAAGTTCATTTTGAAAGGAAAGTTTCAGCTTTTCAGGTCAAAGAAAAAGACATGTCAGAGATTTGTGTCTGTATGCTGGAATCTTTAAGCTTTATGTTAGACCCCTAAGATTCTCCTCCTCCCCAGGAAATCACACAGAAACCAAAATCATAAGGGGGTAACAAAGATCAAATAAGCTTCTCAATTCAACCCATCCCCAAATCTTTGTTTTAGGATTTAGAGTACAGTTTCTATATTCACTAATGAGGTACATTAAGTCTAACACAATACTTCACTAGAGAAAGAATATTAGTCAACTTTCATACAGGGAGAAAGCTGACTACTGAAGAAACTAGTAGTATTAATGGTATTCACCAAGGATATTATTGTGGAAACAAACAGAAAGAACTGTTCCAGCTGCATTCTTATGACACAAGTGGAGGAAGGAGTTAGAACAAAAGTTAAAGAAAATATTGTTGAAGAAACTGAGTATATATTAAAATGACAAATCTGTGAAAACTATTATATGATCAACATCTATATCCCAGGACAAACTCATAAGACAAGAGGCACAGTGGTTTTCACTACTATATGTATTAAAGCAGCTGTTAATTATCTATTTTTAAAAGATCATTTGTCTTGCATTGGCCCAAGATTTAAAAAAATCCTCAAAGAAACTAGCTTTTCCATATGAATGCTAGGAGTGGCATAGTTCTAAGTCTATTCCATAATTTTCAGTATCTGTTATACTTTCCGCTACACTCTGAAGGAAAAATTTAGCAATTGTCACAATGGCTCAACTAAAAGTTGCTGTTCCAAGTGGAATTAACCTCTTCAGCACAGATCATTATTTCAATAGTAATATTAAAACCTAAAAGGCTTGTAAAAGATTGAGATGGGCAAAATAGGAGGCTTTTAAATATATATAACACACACAACAGAGGTGGAAAAAAACACCTCAGAGTGACACAGAAGTTGGAAATGTTACAAAGGGGGGGGAATCTGTTTTACTGCTTGTCAAATGGTTCATAAGAAAGCAGTTTAAGAAACAGCACTTCAGTGTAAAAAGGCTATTTTCCAGTCCATTTTCTTAACTTGAGTGAGAATGGAATAAAAAAAAAAAAAAGGCAAAATAGAAAAAGCAATATTCAAAAGGACAAAATAAAAGCTCCGCAAAAAGTTTCGTTTCTGCATCTACATCTGCTGTCTTTTCTCTATTATTATTATTATTATTAAATATTTATATTTAGTAGCACCGAAAGGCCTCAGTCACAACCGAGACCACGTTGTGCTGTGCAAAGAGAGAATCTTCCATATAAGTACAGTAGTTGGACCCTTGTACTCATCGACCATAATTACAGCATCTCTATATTATATGGCCATTCCCATACTCAGCCACAGAAAAATATGTTTAAACCTATTTTGAATGCAAAGATTAGAAATATCTCAGTGTCAAAAGTTTCTGAAATGAAGGTCAAAATGTAAGGCTGAGCTGTGCAAACACCAGCTGCAAAAACAGATTTCCAAAGAAGTTACTTACCCTGTACAGTACTTGGAGTTCTTCGAGATGCATGTCCCTAAGGGGGCTTCACTTGAGATGAGCATGTGCTCTATGTGCCTTCAATTGGAGATTTTCAATAGCAGTGCTCATTCTGTGCACACGCCTAGCTATCCTGTGCCCTGTACTATGGATATATGGAATGGAGATAGATGGACTGCCCTCGGATTCTTCTCCACTACAAAGCCCTAAGAAAATGAGGCTCCAATGCAGAGGGAAAGGAGGGTAAGTAGTGGAAACCCATAGGGACATCTCAAAGAACTCCAGTTACTGTACAAGCTAAGTAACCTCTCTTTTGAGTAGTGTCCCTGTGGGTGCTCCTCTAGAGGTGACTGCCAAGCAGTGGGAGTGTCAGAGCTTGACGTAGGACTGACTCTAAACTGCAGAACCAAAGGCAGCATCTGCCCGAGAATCATCAGCTATGGCATAGTATCTCAAGAAGGTGTGGACCGAAGCCCATGTAGCAGCCTTGCAAATCTCTACAATAGGAACATCCCTCAGCAAGGCAACAAACAGACTTAGATTTGGCAGAGTGGGCTATAACGCTAGTCATTGTATATTAGCAGCTGTATACCAAGAGAGGATACATCCAGAAACCCACTTAAAAAGTCTCTGCGCAAACACTGGAAACTCCTCTACCTCCATCCACAATAGAAACAAAAAGTGTCTTGGAGGCTCAAAAAGGTCTAGTCCTGTCCAAATAAGAGGTCAGCCCTCTCCTAACATCCAAAGTGTGAAGGGGAGCTTTCTTCCTAGGCAGATCGGGTGCAGGATAGAAAACTGAAGATGAATTGACTGGTTTATGTCAAAATCTGATATAACTTTGTGAAAGAAAGACAGATGTGTTCAAGGAAATTTCTTTTCTCTGAAAAACAGTGTAGGGAGGGAGAGCCAGCCATGAAAGCTGCTAGATCACCAATTCTTCAGGCAGAGGTAATAGCCCCTAAGTAGGAGAGTTCAGAAGCAAGCAGCTAGCTAGTGATTGAAATGGAAGCTTCATCTGAATATTGAGAACTAAATTTAAGCCACAGGTAGGTGAGGGGTATCTAACACTCGGGAAGTGATTTGCTAACCCTTTGATGAATCTGGAAGTTACGGGATAAGCATATTCAGAGAAACCCTCCACCAGAGAATGAAACACTTATGGCTGCTAGATTAAATGTAATGGAATTAATAAGAAAAATTTCCTTTCTTCAGAGGAAGAAGATATTCCAGAACCTCCAAGATGGAGGAATCAGCAGGAGTTAGGTGACAGTAGGTACACCAGTGATAAAAGCTTTTCCATGTCTGAAAGTAGGTCCTTCTGGTGGAATTTTTGCTAATAGGCAGGATTTCTTGAACCTCTCCTGAACAGGAGAGTTCTAACCCTAAGAGCTATTTAAGTATCAAGCCTTGAGCTACAGAGACTTCAGGATGGAAAGAAGAATGGTCCCTGAGTCTTGACTGAGAAGACCGGGCATTCACTGAACATTGACAACTGGATGGGAGGAGAAGCAAAGGAATCACACTTGTCTTGGCCAGGTTGGTGCAATCATGATGACTGGCTTTGTTTCATCTGATTTTGTTTGAGGCCCCCTGGATGAGCAGCTTCGGGGGAAAGGTGTAAAGTAGACCTCTGACTATGAGAAGAGAAAGATGTCTCCTACAGAAGGATGACCCAGACCTCCTCTTGAACAGAACTTGGCACACCTCCAGTTGCTGTGCAGCGAATACCACCAGAACTTTTGTGAACACCCCGAGGGGCAGTAGACAGTCTAAAGGGAAGGACTCGATCTTAGTAACGTTCCTGATCTATCATGGCGTTTAGGAACCTCCTGGAAAAGGGTGTATCCTGATATGAAAGGACACATCCTGAAGAGATCAAATCATAGCTGCAAGTGTCACTATCTTGGAATTTCTGTATCTTGACAAAGGTATTATTCAGCATCCTTAGATCTAGAATCAGTCTCCACCCTCCCTTCCTTTTAGGAACCAAGAAGTATTCGAATTAAATCCTCTTCCCCTGTACTCAGTGGGAACTGGTTCAATGGCTCCTATGCAAATAAGGGATAGAACATCTTGTTTTAGAAGAGGTTTGTGAGAAGAGTCCCTGAAAAGGGAGGGGAAAGCGCAGTGGAAGTGGATGGAGTACCCAACATTATACCCATCAAAACCTGTTGGAGGTAATTTGCCCCCCATGAGGTGTGAGAGTGAGAGAGACAATTCCAAAAACGTGGGAGACAGGATGGTGCAGCATCAGATCTGGATCAAAGGAGTATTCATGCACCTCAACGACTGCATCAAAAACATTTTGTAGACAATGACTGCTGTGTCAGGGTAGCAGTAACAGTTGAGAACTTTCCCTCCTGCATCCTGGGTTTTTTCTTAGGTGGCTCCAACGACCAATGGGATGTATGTGATCTCTGTGCTGTTGGAGACCAACTAAATTTCTTCTTATTCACAGGCTTATATATGCCCAAAGAATAAAGACCTGCACCAGAGTCTCTCAGAGAACACATCTGTGTTCTGTAGCGCATCATCTCTGGAGTCACTAAACAATTTCAAACCATCAAAGGGAAGTTCCTCTACTGTGCTGTGGACTTCTCTGAAGCGATGAAGCTCTACACATAAATGCAACTGTTGAGATGGCACAAGCTTCCGTATCAGATGTGTCGTGAGAAGCTTGCAGGGTTGTTCTCACCAAAAGTTGCCCCTCAGCAATAACTGCTTGAAATTGCTCTCTATGCTCTTGTGATAAGTATTCACAATCAAAGAACTAAACACTGTGTAACTGATGTGATTATATTTTTACTCCTGGGGGAATTCTGCGTCACTGCACAGTGCAGAATTTATATAGACATTGATGTTCTGCTCAGAATTCCCCCCCCCCACCACCACAGAAATGGGCTGCAGAGTTGCTGGCCGCCACTAGGGTCTGCTGGACCCAGCAACGCCCAGCTCGCACATAGAAGACAGTGCTGAGCTGAGGGGAGGGAGCTGGGGGTTCCCTGCTGCTGCAGTTCCCAGCATGTCCTGAAGGAAGAAGGCAGCGTGCAGGAAACTCCACACAAGCCCGGGACCCAGCATCAGGCTGTTACTCCCTCTGGATCCCTGGGCTCTAGGAGGGCAGGGGGTGTGTATGTGAGCATCTGGGCTGGCGGAGAAGACTCCCCGCAGCTGGGCTCTGGGAGGTAAGGAGTGTAGGTTTCTGGTCCTCCAGCTAGGCTTGGGGGCAGAAAGAGGGACAGAGAAACAGAAACTGGGTTCTCATAGGGGTTTCTTTAATTCTGTACTCCGGGGGGGGGGGGGGGGAGAGAGGGAGGGAGGGAGGGAGGGAGGCTGTGTGTGAGTGTGTGTGTGTGTGTGTGTGTCTTGCTCTCTCGCTCTCTCTCTGCATTGCTGCTGACAGGTATTTTGAAATAAATTACCAAAATAATTTAAACTGATACAGTGTTATTTTGACAAATAAAATTTGCAGAATTTTAAAATATTGTGCACAGAATTTTTAATTTTTTTGCCACAGAATTCCCCCAGGAGTATATTTTGCCAGAGTCACCTGATAATTAGCTATCCAGAATTGCAGGGCTGAAGACAAAACTTTTGTAACCAAAAAGGTCTAAGCGCTTGTGGTCTTTATAATGTAGAGTCACCTTTGAATGGTGTTGCCCATTACATTCACACACTGCATCCACGACCAGTGAACTAGAGGCAGGATGAGAATGTAAGAATTCTGAACCCCTAGCTGGGACATAATATTCTTTACCTGCCCTCTTAGCTGTTGAGGATAGGGAGAGTGGGGGCAAAGAGTGTGCCAGGGCAGTAGAAGGAGTCTGTCAGATCATTTGACAAGTTCTAATAGTTCCTTATTTATAGGCAAAGCTACCTGTGCTGATGATGGTAAAGTATCAATCAATTTACGCTGGGTCTCTTGAACTACTTCTAATGGAATCTGGAGAGTGTCTACTACTCTCTTCATCAAATCCTGGAATTGCTTGATGTCACCTTCACCAAGTTAGGTGAAGGTATCACAGCCTCATCTGGGGAGGATGAGGATATATTAGTCTGTGGAGTTTCACCCAGTAGCTGATGAGGAGGCATCTGTGCAGACTCTTGATGAGTCCTGGACATTGAAACTTGCAGTACCAAGATGTGTATAGGACACTCGAACTCTAGCTGTACTGGCACTCTTGGTACCAAAGAAACAGCGGCAGATGGTACCCAATTCTTTGGAGCCAACTGCAGGGACCCAGAAGCACCTCATTCAGGCTCTGATGGTACCAAGGACTTGTGTATCCAATGATGGGTATTGTGTGTCTTTAACATGAAGGGAACCTTGGTACTGAGGTCATTTGAAGCCTTCTCAGAAGGCTTTAAGGGGGTACAAAGTCTCCAGTACAGAAGGCCTTGTAGGAATACAGTCTCTCCGAGGAGATCTAGCACTCGTCTTGGATGAGGCTTTCTCCATTTCACCCAAAGGTCTGTCTTTCAAAGACCTAGAAAGCGACTGAACTGTTGAGACTGATGGGGCACTGTGGGAGCCTGAAGGATGGTGTTTGGAATGGGGAGGAGAGTCTGTGGGTCCTTGATCTGAAGTCAGACGAAGTGAACGTTCCATTCTGAGGAGCTGAAGTTTTGTTTTTGTCCCTCTTGGAGTGACTCTTGAAGTTCATGCAGATCTTGCACTTTGAAGGCATGTGCATGTCCCCAAGGCAGTGGATACAGTGCAACTGGCCATTACTAACTGGGAAGGATTCCCAGCAAGTGAGGCAATGTTTGAAGCCTGGGGACTTACAGACACAACCCACAGGGAAAAAAGAACAAACAAACAAACCAAACAAAACCAAGCTTTGAGAGGACCTCCCCCTACAATGGGAGAATGGGGGGTGGGGAGGGAAGGCAAAGCCTCAATCCAATTAGAGAAAAGAACTCTCCAAGCTAACAAAGTAAACACTAACTACAAGAGCTACAAAGAATAAAACTGGAATAAAAGAAATTTAATATAAAGAACTAAAACTTGACAAGGTGAGACGCTGCACAGGCAAGCACTACCAACTGCTCCGTCTCAGGCTGAGGGTGGTCGGTCTGTTACAACCCTATGTAGTCTCAGCACAGAGCATAAGAATAGCTACATTTGTGGAGACTGAATGCACACTGCTGTGAAAATCTCCAATTGAATGTTCATGCAGACCTCAAGTGGAGCACCCACAGGAACACTATTCAAAGAGGAACTAACATTTACTGCTTCACGGTAATTTAGGAGTTGCAGAAATGGTGAAAATTTGCACCCAACATGGTGGAAAAGTGTTTGCAAGAATCTTCTCTAGGGAGGTCATGCAGCTTGTGGCAGTGTTTCCCTCCACATTTTCCAAGGGCTATCTGGCCCTTTTGGTATGTCTTCTCTTTCCTTGCCTCCTCCTCCCCCATCAATCTCTACGGTGAGCTATTAAAGAAGGATGCTCCTGTGGTTAGGGCACTAGCCTAGCACTTCGGAGACCCAGATTCAATTCCCCGCTCCACCAGACCTCCTGTGTGACCTTAGGTAAGTCACTTAGCCTCTCTGTGCTTCAATAACCCATCTGTACAATGGAGATATTTATCTTCAGAGGGCAGTTGAGAGGATAAATAATACAGTAGCTATATCTTTAATGTATCTCAAAGTATCCTTCCTGACCGTGGATTGTTTAGGATGGAACTATAGTGCACCATGGCTCTCAGCAGCCAATTCAAGTAGCCTGAAAGGTCTGGTGTTATTCAATACACTGTCACAATGTCCTGAATAGACTCGTAAACAGGACACCACAGATAACTCCATCAGTTAACAGGGGACCATCTAAAATAAAAAGATAGGACTCCAGGTGAAGATCTCTCCCCCAACTTCACATTGAAGGAGGAAAGAAAAAGGTTCTGGGAAGAGTCTACAAAGGCCTGGGCCTTTTGCAGCTTTTCTAGCAAGGGGACAGACTTTTTTTTTTTTTTTTGGCCTATGAAAAGCAACTAAAAATACAGGGTTTTATACCTCCATTTCATCTTTCTACACATTTAGTGAAAATATGCATCTTTTGCCAGTGAAGGAAAAAGTGTATTATTTTACCTTAACATTTGATTTCTTGGAGAAGTTAACAACCACTCCCCAACCAAAATCGTCATCTTCATTTTTTACCTGAAAAGATGAAAGCATGTTATAAAAATAACCTCTAGAAAAAAAGCACAATGACAAGTATACTTTATGCCTTGCTGTTTGCAGTGTTGTAGTCATGTTGGTACCAGGCTATTAGAGAGACAAGGTGGGTGAGGTAATATCTTTTATTGAACCAACTTCTATTGGTGAGCGACACAAACTTTTGAGCTACACAGATCTCTTCTTCAGTCTGTTTATGGATTGCTGTGATTTATAACAAAGCTGACTTTGAAGCAAACCTTATTAAACACTCAACTCTAAAGGAAGGTTAAAGAACTACAATTAAAGTAAAATTTACTATTCACCTGGGATAAATAAAATTAGGCAGAGAATCAAGTAGACACAAGCCTTGAAAGTTTGATGGGCAGGGGGAGATGATAGAAGAGAAGCAATTTACCTTTACCAGCCTGCCTGGCTGTAAAAACGGCAAGCAGTATTTTGGCTTGTGAACATATTCTTCAATTTCTTTACCCAGTTTAGCCAGCTGCTGTCGGATTTTATAGTAGATGACCACGCTTTCCTCATTTGGAATTTCTATTTTGTTGTACTGTTCTTCCAATTTATTTACCTCTGCAAATAAAGCAATCTTGTGTAAATGTACAGATTCCGACATTATCTTAAACAATATTATAGTAAAGACTCATACACAAAAATGTCGTTAAATATTATTTGAATATCACTTTCAATACAAGTTTTCTATTTAAAACAAACCAAACTAAAATATAACGCCTTTCCAGAAAGCTTGATATCTACAAGTTTGTCCTTTAATATTTAGCTGCAAATACAACGAAAGTTATAGACCAAGAAGTCATATTTAAAACACATTCATCATTATGAACTAGCTTTGTAGAAATGAGGGGATTTTGGATATTATTTTCCCTGAAACCCCTGGCTAATGGCTGTACAACAGTCCCATTAGGACCCAAGATCGCCAAATTCATTTGCAAGAGGGATCACTGTTCAGCAACACAAAACACTCCCTCCCTTCTACTTCTCACCTATACATGGGAGGCAGCTGCAAGGTTGGCTGCATACTGCGGAGAACAAAACACAGGACCAGGAGTAAAAAGCCTGAGTTTGCTTCCCATTTCTACTAGCCCTGTTGTGACCTAGTAATACCCTCTCTCTGTGCCTCACTCCCCTCCCCTCTCAGTCTGTAAAATGGGGGGGGGGGGGGGGGGGAATACTCTCCTGTCTTTGTAAAGTACTTTGAGATTTACAAGCCTCAGCTGACTGGGCTGCTGAATATTGAAGAGGTTGTGGGACTATAGTGAGTTCTGGGTCTAAGCCCTAAGTTAGTCGTGCCAACAGGTTCCTGGAAGGCCTACATGCCACCAGAGGGGAAGCAGCTGGTGAGGTGCTCACAGACTCACCAGGTGCAGATGAGGGTGAAGGTGTCCTCTATGGCTCACCAGTCACTCATCTTTCTCTATTACTAACCCCTCAGACTGAAACAACAGCTATGGGGAACCCAAGTTGTTTCCAGTGGGAGGCCAGTAGTACACGCTGATCTCCATGAGACCCCAGGGATAGGGTACAAGTTAAGCAGATTCCAGTCCAAGATAAGGACTTCTGGGGCAGACTACCCCAGTACGAGTATTAGTCCTAAATGGGTCACAGAAAAACCCGGCATGAGCCTTAAGCTCCATTCTTGATGGCACTGGGACAGTGACCGGGGCCCCAGGGAACCAAGGTACAACCACTTCTAGGGAACATTTACTCTGTCATTGAATCCTATAGTGAAATAACACAGAGAGGGTGACACGATATCAATGGAGACACAACCAGCAAAGATTCCCCACTCTTCCCGGGGTCAGAGGGAGCATCAGCAGAAGTTGATGGCAAAGGAGCCAATGCTGACAGATTGGGAGCAAGGAAAACTGCTGGTGCTGTGCCTCTTCTGCTTCCTCTCCCAGCCAAGGGATAAAGAGTCCTGATGTGAAGAAGCCAAAGCTCAGTGAGAGTATGGCCTGTAATATACATCCATAGAATGGACTGCATCTCCAGCCTTAGTAAACCCTACTCAATTTCATAAAGTGAATTGAAGTTGAGGTGCCTACAAAATTCTAAAGCATAGTATGGTTTTTGGTATAATAATTTCCAGGAAATATCCAGATTGCTCTCCAGCACAGTTTTCTGAAGCAATCCTGGACTCTAAACTATGGGAACAAAGATTTGGGCATGTCTCTGGGTATGAGAAATGTTCTCTGAGAAATGCACATCATATGCAAATATTGTCTTAAATGCCACCCCTGCAATCCAACACATACACAGTGCAATGGGGTGCCAAAAACTAAATTCCAACCCTGGTGTGGATCTATTATTTTCCCCACTTAATGCCACTGAAGAGGTGAATTGCTCATTCTTCACTGGCAGATGAAGTAGATACATCTGCTGTGGTTTTGGGATTCCACTGGGTAAAGCTCCTGGAGGAGTTTGAACTGTCAAAAACTGATTGACAAGAAGCACTCTGGAAATTAATCTTGGCTCATGGAAATATAGTTTAAAGCAGGCAGAGCATGGCTCACAAGGCTAGCCACTCAAGGGAGTAGAAAACAAAAGCCTTGTTTCCATCAGGATTTTGCTTCACAGTTGACCAATTTTCCAGACTATTTACAAAGCCTTACTAGAGTATCTTTTTTTCTGGTGGTTTAGACACCATAGGCCCGAATTCTTTTTTAGATACTGAAATATGCTATTAGAATTAATTCAGTTTGACTTATCTATGTTTTGAACATGAACAGAAACCTTGTCTGCATCTCCCATGAGCCCAAATACACTTTTTTTTTTTTTTTGGCTCCTCTTCCTCTCCTACACATTTGCAACGTGGTGACCATCCTTGTATAACCTGTTCACTGGATATCTCCAAAATCAGTAAATTCTGTTCCCAAAAAAGGTCCAGATGCTATTACAGAACAACAGAAGATGGCTTCCCTCCCTAAAAACCTTCTCCCGTCCACAACCATAACAGCAAGTGCACTAAGTATTCTGCTGCCAGGGAAGGTGAGGCTGTTCAGTACTAGAATCTCTTGGTGGATTCTCATTATAAACATAAAACCCTATCTTAGCTATCCAACCCCACAGTTAAAGTATCCTTGACATGGTCTCTCACATGGTTAAGTATGTGATACACATAATACTTACTTTCTACTACTCCTGGAATAGCTCTGTAGTGTTGAAACTGGTAGAAGGATTTTTCTAACATGTATTCAGGGTTAATTTCCTCTACTCGGAGTAAGTTCAACACCATGTTGTACGTCAAGTGAAAAGCACTGTTTAGAGGATCAGCTGAGCCCTAAAAAAAAGACGCCCCCACACAAAATATTAGTTACAGCACAAGCAAAGCAATCACAATATATTTGATGATATAGTGCCTTATGTGAAAAATTATTCAACTGGTGCTTTGTATATCTTTGGATAAAGGTTTTATAAACTCCATAATATTTTTCTAGATCTCACATCAGATCTTAACTAGCTGTATGATGAACATCCAAGAAACATAACAGTGCTTTACATACCATTGTGAGGCAAGTAAGTTTGCCAAGTCAGGGGCAATTAGAACCTTTTATATAAATTGATCCTAATAAACCCAGGAGAATGATTTATTTTTATAAAATATAATCTAGTGTCTCTTAACTTCTTTAAAAAAATTATATACATACACAGTTTTTTCCCTTCCTACCATATCTTTGTAAGTATTTAGATACAAACAAAACTTCATCACAGCATATCACCTGAGAAAGAATATTTCCTCTTCACTTACCAAAAAATCTAACAAGATAAAGCTTGCAGGATTGGTCCCCACATTACACACACGCAGCTATGATATTGTTTGCTCTGTTATGCTGCTAGGGATTACTTCTATAATAAAGGATAGGACCCTTTTAGATGGAAGGCACTTTTGTGCCACATGCAATGCCTATGTTTTCAAAGGTCTTCACAGCTCGTTTCACTAGGCCAGTGAAGTACGGGTGTGTTATATCAGTAATTCACTTATTTGTCAGGCAGGTCCAGTGAGGCGTGCTTGACCCAAAGGCTGAAATTCACAGAAAGCCAACTTGGTAGCTGTGCTTCCCTCTTAGGAATACCCCATTTCCCACTGAAATTGATATGCAGTCTATCTGCCATTAAAATAACGTAATACTTTTAAGACATTTTCCATTTTAATCTCCTAAGCAGGACCGCACAACTGATGGCTCTGCAGCACTTGACAGGTGTCTCTCAATTTGTAAGAGACTAAACAGAAATTACATACTCATCTACACACACACACACACACAAACACTTTGTGAAAGTGAAATATGAGGTCATCTGATTTGATGAAAAATATTCAATGGCTAAAAACAGATTGGCAATGACAAAAAGCAGTGCTTTTAAATGAATTTATTTATGAAAGGAAAATGAAATGAAGACAAAAACTAGTAGACCACTACATTTGCTTTATACCAGGGGTAGGCAACCTGTGGCACGTGTGCCGAAGGCGGCACGTGAGCTGATTTTCAGTGGCACTCACACTGCCCGGGTCCTGGCCACCGGTCTGGGGAATTCTGCATTTTAATTTAATTTTAAATGAAGCTTCTTAAATATTTAAAAAAACCTTTATTTACTTTACATACAACAATAGTTTAGTTATATGTTATAGACTTATAGAAAAAGACCTTCTAAAAACGTTAAAATGTATTACTGGCACGCGAAACCTTAAATTAGAGTGAATAAATGAAGACTCGGCACACCGCTTCTGAAAGGTTGCCGACCCCTTGGGTAGAGGCTGGCTCTGCTATTATCTAAGCTTGTTGCTCACCCACCTTAGGGGAATTATCAGATGGGCAACTATAGCCAGAATAAATCTACAGATTACAAGACACAAATCAACCAACAGCACTGCCGGATTTACTGCCCTGCTCAAAAAAACCTTCCCTTAATATAGAGTACAGCCTTTGTCTTACACTGTGTAAAATGTAACTTGTCCTAACTTGGTGAATACGCGCCATCTAAAAGGAATAACCTCAGCACTATCAAGTAAACTCTTCCTTAAAAAAAAGGCAGGAAAACAAACCAACATTGGTTGCTACCACAATACAGTATTAGTATGAGGGTTAGAACATACCAATATATACCTAGCACATCTGCATATTTACTTGAAAGTCATTTTTAAAAACCTTTGTACAGAAATATAAAGCAGAGTGGAATTTGATCTAAACCTTTTCAACTAAAATCTGAAACGGCAATATTTTGATCTTTATGATTAATGACTAGCGTTAAGATCTTTAAATAAGGCCATGCCATTTAATTCATACATTCTTTATGAATGAACAGAAAGAATGAATCATATTCTGGGTTAAGAAATTTCTTTTTTCCTCTCTCACAAATGTATATATTCTGGGGTAAGCAATTTCTTTTCTCCTCTCTGACAAATGTATCTATCTCCAAATTTTAAAAATCTTTGGTTTCTCTATATTGTAAGATTTAGCCTTGTACTAAGTGATGATAGAGCTTTAAGTTTCTAACGAAAGCTGCCACTTCTTAAACCTGAACATGTAACTGTAGCAAATTTAATATTTTTCATTCTGAAATTTTAATAAAAATAGTTTTAAAAGAGCACAAAGTATTTCTTAATTTTTAAAAAAATACATTTTACAGTACCATTTATAATAATTTCTTGGAAAACTGAATTAATTAGTTTTACCCTAGTTTATAGTTGTAGACATCTCATGAGCGATTGGCTGGGGCACAAATTTGTTTTGTGGAACTTTTAAATTTATTTAGAATAGTTTTTTGCACCCAAACATGTGGATTAAATTTCAGGCCTACCTAATCTTGCTAACACAGCTTTGCTGCCCATTTTTAAACACACACTTGAGAATGAGCAAATATGAAAGTTTGTCCAATACCAAATTATTTTCCATCAGTGAATGCAGCTTAAAAAAATTAAATATATTACTCAATATTTATAAATGATAGATACAAAAACATGTAAAGTAACCACAAAGACAGAATAGTAAGATCAACAAACAATATAGCAATTCTGAGAAAAAACAGTATTTCCAGAACAGAGAGCCAAATTTTTGAACCACATGGCCAGCAAATTGAAGCAGACTGGTAATCTTGATTCAACTTTTTTAGGTTTTGTCTTTTTTCCTTAACGTTCTATGAAGGCAAAGTTACGATAAAAGGTTAACATACTACAGTGTACATCACTTGTTCTTGATTTACCAGTGTTAAAGGTCACCACAGGGCATCAACTCACCTACAACTGCTGGGCATCACCTGTTAAAATGCTAGCTCAGCTGCATCCTTGCTAAAAGACTGATTGCCCAACATCTGCAGCAGCCAAGCACAAACAGATGCAATCAGGTGAGCCTAAGAGCCAACTAACACTGGACACTGAACACCTTTAGGAAAATATTGTCTTCCAAAAACACACTTGCAAGTCTGAGAATAGCTTCTCAGAAATTAACGACTTACTTGAGTAACACCTAATATCAGTTAAAGTCATTATGTTCATGTTTTCCTGATAAAGAATGCTAAAAGCCCAGAACATAGCAGCATACAAGATTTTCTACAGGAACAATGCAGTCAAAAATTATCGGTTGTACTGCTACTATGCATCTTAGGGTTTTGAACTGGTGTCCATCTGAGCCAGGGGTGGCCAACCTGTGGCTCCAGAGCCACATGCGGCTCTTCAGAAATTAATATGCGTCTCCTTGTATAGGCACCGACTCTGGGGCTGGAGCTACAGGCGCCAACTTTCCAATGTGCCGGGGAGTGCTCACTGCTCAACCCCTGGCTCTGCCACAGGCCCTGCCCCCACTCCACCTCTTCCCGTCCCCTCCCTTGAGCCTGCCGTGCCCTCGCTCCTCCCCCCCCCAGAGCCTCCTGCACACCACAAAACAGCTGATCAGGAGGTAAGGGGAAGGAAGGGGAGGCACTGATCAGCGGGGCTGCTAGTGGGTAGGAGGCGCTGGGAGCGGGTGGGGGGAGCTGAGGGGGGGGCTGCTGACATATTATTGTGGCTCTTTGGCAATGTACATTGGTAAATTTTAGCTCCTTCTCAGGCTCAGGTTGGCCACCCCTGATCTGAGAACTAAATAGGATGTTAAGCATTTATTGTTAATAAAATATAATTAACTGGGTTGTGTTTTTACTGGCAAACAGATGTAAACCGAAAGCCAAGTTAAATAAAACTACAACCTTTCAGGGCTAGGAGTTTTCACCATCTAGATTGAAATGGGAGAGGACTCCCAGTTTCTCATCTCTTGGGGTGATCCCTTATTTTCAGTGCTAGAGCTTTTGTTTGTTTTAAAAACTGGAGCCTTGCCTGACCCACAACGTGAGAACTGTTGTTCTTGCATTACAGTACTAAATATTGATCAAGCCTACATTTGCAGCTCTGCCAGATCTCCAAGGCTCATAGT
The DNA here is from genome assembly GCF_011386835.1 of Chrysemys picta bellii. Classification (NCBI taxonomy): domain Eukaryota; kingdom Metazoa; phylum Chordata; order Testudines; family Emydidae; genus Chrysemys; species Chrysemys picta. The sequence goes on along the minus strand of NC_088796.1, from coordinate 34,308,847 downwards.
TACTGGACTAATTTTCTCTCTCATATATATCTGAAAGCAAGGAAAAGGGCAAAACAGAAGCAAGTCACCGAAATTCCCCCCTTTGACCATGTGACAGAAGAGTAAGAACTCAGCAGGCAGCTTCCCTGCAAATTATCCCTAGCATCAATCTTTTACAATGCTTTCATGGGGAACGTAAGACATTATCTGGAACCAACTTACATGCATATTAAGAGCTATTCAAAAAACACAAAATGAAGTAGGTCTGATTTTTTGACTAAGGGCATGTCTTCACTAGCCATGTTAAAGTGCTACCAGCACTGGGAGCGCGGCTTTACAGGGCTGAAACTTGCAGCGCTCAGGGGGGTGTTTTTTCCACACCTCTGAGCGAGAAAGTTGCAGTGCTGTGAAGTGCCAGTGTAGACAAGCCCAGATAAATACATTTACACGCACAAAGATGTGCCAAATACTTAACAGAATGTGTTTTAGTCCTTAATTAACATGTTAGGCTGCCACTACTTCACACTGTTGGTTTTGTTTGACTTCCCAGTTTCTAGACATAAGCTAGATAAGTGAGCTTCCAAAAGTAAAGTGAGCAACACCACTATAAGACAGAATGCTTTCAGGAAGTTTAAGACTATTCATCATTTTCATCATGAGGGGACACAAGTATGCAACCCCATGTTCTGGGTGTCCCTAAGACTCTGACTGCCAGAGGCTGGGACAGGATGACAGGAGATGGATCGCTTGATGATTGCCCTGTTCTGTTCATTCCCTTTGAAGCATCTGGCACTGGCCACTGTCAGAAGACAGGATACTGGACTAGATGGACCATTAGTTTGATCTAGTGTGGTCATTCCTATGTTCTAAGTGTGATGTATGGTTCATAGTGTGCAAAGTCATCATTCTAGGTTACTAATTTGTACACAATGGAGGAGAAAAATACTTTCATCTTATGAAAAATGGTGAATGACCCCTATAAAAACCATGAACTAAAACCACTAACCATAATGAATTCACAAAAAGATAGAAATCCCAAAAATAAAGTGAGTCATGAAATCCAGCAGGCATTTTTCCTACACATCAGTTATATTCTGTCATGACACTAAGAACAAGATCTTAGAAGAATTCAAAAAGGATTGTTCATTTATATAGATAACAGGGACACCCTGAATAACATTAGCAAGGATTACAATCCCTTCCCTCCCACCCCCGTCCCCAAAGAACACAACAAAAAACCCTCCAGGATCACTAAAAACAAAAACCCTAAAGCAAACCTCTAAGGGGGGGTGAGAGTAATAAAAGAATTTCCATATGGGCAAGTTCAAGGTTTCTTACTCCTTCTACTGAAGCATCCCAGTAGCAGCCACAGTCAGGATACTAGACTAGAAGGACAACTGGTCCAGTCTGGTAAATCAATTTGTACGTTCCTATGGAAGATGTTAAACCTCTATATTTAACCTTTAAATTGTCCCCTGTGAGTAAAACATAGCAAAAAACTCAGTTTAACGTACAAACACATCAAAATCCACAAAACAGGAGTTAAAAAAAAATGTGAAAACTGAGTTAATTAGAATAAAACAAAACCCCAGTGACTGAGGTTAAGTTATGATCAACAGACTAGAACCTTCTTAAAAAGAACAGAAGTCTCTCTCTCTCTTTTTTATATATATACACACACACTCCCCATTAGAAACTAATTTTGATTAGAAAATTATGATTGGACAGGTTTGCCAACATTTTGGCCATTTAGTTCTTCTGAGGCACATAGCTCAGAATAACAGGTTTAATTAGAGCAGCAACATAACAGTTAACCATCCAAATTCCACCTAATGTGCTATCTGCTGTCTTCTAGCAACTTGAGTGCAAGCACGAGACACAGAAGCTGCATCACTAGCTTTTGGTTGTCTTCCTATTCCCCACTGCATATTTGGCTTGCTTTGTCTTTAAAAAAAAACATTGAACTTCAATTAAAGATAACCTTGAGAACTAAAATCTATCATTTAACCGACTTTCTTCACAGACAAGAACGCCATTTAACAAAAAACTATGAGGCAATAATTCCCCTCTTATTTATTGTGTTTAAAAATTGTTTAAAAACAAAACAAAACAAAAAGCTTGTTTTGTGACAAACAAGGAGCAAAACAAAAGGCCCTAGCAACAGAATTTCTAACTCAAATTTGTTGTAGCTTTGGGAGTAAAAACAAGTAAATATGGTAACTTTAAAATTAAGGCCTTGATTTAGAAAGATACTTAAACATGTGCCTAACTACTTTAGGCAATTGAGCAGTGCCACTTAAATTAGTGGGACTACTCAGATACTTAAATGTGCTTATGCAGCTTCCTGAATTGGGGCCTATAACATCCCCCCCATCTAATGAGCATAATGGACATAAGTTCAAAACAGTACTGAAAATTAGCTCAGTAGTATTTCATCACACTAAAAATACAAGAAAAATTATAAATTAAAATTTTTGACGAGTAAGTAAACATTTGTTATTTTAACCAAGAATTGTGTCCTTGTCACTCCGGCTTCGGCAAATCTTTGAGCAACACCCAAAGCAGTGGAGATGTTACCCCTTAACTACCCCAGTGGCCCTGCCACCATGTAATTCATGTCAGCCTCTGGCTGGCAGGTCAAGTCTTCTAGCAAATTAGGGTATGGTACATTTTACAAATCGTGCCATCAAAAGTGGTTTATAGCTGAATGAGCTTCATGTCAAACCAGACTTCAAGGCTGCAATTAAGTTGGTGTGCTCAGCAGATGTTTATAAATGGACAGTGTGCCACTGGAATGGTTCTGCTCTGGCAGCTTATGCCTCACTTGAAGTCTCTTGGTCTCGCATATGGTTGTATCACAAGCAGTGAGATCAAACACAGAAAATTCATATTTATCACTCAAAATCAGGAGTAAGGAAAAATGAAGCACAAATGCTATTCCTCTGTAAACACCCTTAAAATAGTAGAAAAAAATTTAAAAAATAGAAGTGTACTGTTTTAGATGGGATGGAAAACCAAGGACATTGAAGACTCCACAACATTTTCATAGGAGTAAAGATGTCAGCCATAATGTTCTATCCAAAGTCCAATTCAGGTAATTACATTTTGCCTCAGAAAATTCACAACACATTCCAAACAAATAACATCTTTCCCTTCCTGGACTACAGTGCCACATAGTATTGCTGTATGCTGTTAAACAATTACCACACACCATCCGAGAATTGGCTATATCCCACTATCACTGATTAAGGGAATGGAAAGGAGAACAACATTATCTTCATCTTCAGTAGCAGCCGTGTACAGTAAGGAGGCGCACTAACTCCCCACTTCAGACTAAACCATCTGTTTTGTGTTTTCAAAAGAATTTGTACTGGAGCTATAATCCCAGGTTTTAATCCTTACCAGATAGCAAAGACTGCAGTATAAATTCCTGAGCCGTTAGATAGAACAGATATTAGGAAATACTATACTGGAAGCAAACAAAAGGAGAAACTCCAGTATAATTACATGAACCCCCAAGCCCCAAAATTGGGAAACCTATTTGTTTTTGGAGTTTTCCCTTTATGTTGCTACAATTACTGCAGAGATGTCACAATAAAACCAAATTATTTTAATACCCAGACGAGATATTTTAAGAAGGAAGTAACCAAGATAACCATCATCACTTAGGAGTCTCCCGGATTTACTTAGTACCCTGGATAGTTAATCATACTTGCCCAGTACGGTTATCAAATTAAAAACCAGAATCCATATCCTGCTCTAATTCATGAGAGCACATTTACAAGTTTTGTTGTTTATGATTTAGACCAATTTAAAATCATATATGTGAGGAAATGGGTTTATGAACATAAGAAGTGCCATATGGGATCAGACCAGTGGTCCAGCTAGTCAGTTTTGTATCTCTGACAGTGACTCATACCAGATTCTTCAGAGGAAGGAACAAGAAAACCCATAGGGAGAAATTAAGGAATAACCTGGCCATAAGGGAAGAATTTTTCCTAACCCTAGTTTGTTTGAACCTTCATGGTTCAGGGGCATACAGACATATTTTTTCTTAGCTAATGTAACTACAGATAATCTCAGTATCCACACCATTTTATTAAAAATAACACTTCCTCCCTTAGTAACCTCTTGGCCCCAATGACATTTTGTATCAATCTGTTCTGCAGATACGCTTTATGTAAAGAAAAAGTATTTCCTTTTATCAGTTTTAAATGTGCTGCCATTCAATTCAATTGAACGTCTGTTTGTTCCTTCCATTACTGAAAAGAATAAATAGGAGTATCTCAATTACCTTTTCTGTACCGCTCATTTCATATACCCCCATCAACTCCCGTCTAAACTAATCACTGCCAATTTTTTAATTTAAAGCCAATGATCAACTCAGAAAATAAAGTGCTTATGTTCTCATGCTTCTCTATATATAGACTTAAAACTTTTTTTTTTATAATTGTTTCTTCTCAAATCGCTGATCTATATCATTTATAGTGATCCATAAAGTGGTTTGTAAACATTGCCTCAGGTTATGTAGGAAGAATGAATTGGGCCCCTTTAATTAAGTGCACAGAGATACCATAAGAGAACTGTATGTGTGTGGTGAGTAGAGGGATAGAGAAAAATGTGTGATTGTGCAAGGCTTCTGTCCTGGGCATTTTGCTAGAATAATAATATGTGAATTAAAATTAAATTAAACAAAAGAAGACTAGACAGATTTCTCGGCTGCCTGCAGGATGAACAAGCCCTGAGCTGCCAATTGAATAACTGAAGAGTCTGCCAAGGGTCCAGATGCAGCCAATGGTATACCGCCTACAGCTTGGCATTACAGCTCTGAACATTCCATACACAAACAACAAAGAAAGCAAAATACTGGATATTTTATCTGGCTAGATTTTAAAATAAATAAGAATGTTTTCTTTCAATTTTTCAATCCATGTAATTTTTCCCACGAATAAGTAAGTAGATGCTAAACACTGATCCACTCAAGTTTGAGTCTTTGTAGTATACTTACATAAACACATTCTTTTTATTATAAAATTAGTCATTTTCTTCCTACAATCATGCTAGGATTTTCAACTTTCATGAGACAAAAACCAGTTCATTAAATACCACAATGCTCTTTGTGAGAATACTTGGTAATACCGGTGCCTTAGCTAAATTCCAGCTACTGTAATTCCATCCTGCCTTCAACTGCCATTTAATCTAGAAGAAACATTCTTCAGTTCCTACTTAAATTAATGATGCAGTTCTCTATTAAATAATTGCTGTAGTTCACCCCAGTAATGGCTGTATTTCTATGGTGGATGAAGCAATTTCTATGCAGCTGGTGTAACAGTTTGAGTTTATAAAACGTTCTGGAATTTTTTGGGATGAGACGCAATATATAAATACATGATTATTATTTAATTTATACTACGTAGAAGTTCTCCAACTGCACTGTGCACGTTTAGTTTTATTAATACGTGTTTGTTGTCAAATTGATCAACTACCCACTGGTCAAACATGCTCTGGATAAACAACATTAACTATATTACAACTGTAAAAAGCAACAGAGGGTCCTGTGGCACCTTTGAGACTAACAGAAGTACTGGGAGCATAAGCTTTCGTGGGTAAGAACCTCACTTCTTCAGATGCAAGAAGAAGAAGTCTTGCATCTGAAGAAGTGAGGTTCTTACCCACGAAAGCTTATGCTCCCAGTACTTCTGTTAGTCTCAAAGGTGCCACAGGACCCTCTGTTGCTTTTTACAGATTCAGACTAACACGGCTACCCCTCTGATATATTACAACTGACTCATTCTCCTGCTACTGAGTTTAAGAAATAAACCTCACAAATGTTTATCATAAGAACATGCTCAAAGATTTGGACTGTTTTTGAAAAAAAGTCATTCAAAGTTTATGGCTTGTTTTTTAAAAACAGCAAGAAAAATATTTTACACAATATTTACTCCTGACAGAATTCTGCGCCCATGCAGGGGTGCAGAATTCATATGGCCCACATATTTCTGTGCCCTCTGTGCAGAAAAACACAAAAGAAATCGGGGGGGGGGGGGGGAAGACACACAGGCATCTCTTCCCTGGCAGCACATCTGTTCCAGCGTGCCTGGAGCAGCTTCAGAGATGCAAATCACTGTGGGGGAAAGGGGGCTGGTGTGCATGCCTGCAGGGGAGATATTGATCGCCATCAGGGCGTGGGGCTGACCAACAAGTGAGAGACTCTGTGCTAGTCTACACTGGAAACACTAAAGCACTGCTGCGGCAGCACTTCAACATGGCTTGTGTGCTTGCGGCACAACGCTGGGAGAGAGCTCTACCAGCACGCTTAAAAAAAAACCCACACACCTCCATGTGGAGCATAGCTCCCAGCACTGAGGCACTGTCTACAGTGGCGCTTTACAGTGCTGAAACTTGCTATGCTCAGGGGGGTGTTTTTTCACACCCGAGTGAGAAAGTTGCAGCGCTCTAAATTTCCAGTGTAGACAAGCCCTCAGTCCCTCTCTCTTGATACTGCGGCTGGAGAGGCATGGAAGAGGGTAAGTCTTTTTGTTATGCGGGAGGAAGGCTCTGTCCCCAAGGCAGAAGTGTAGCAGCCTGCCTGCCTAGTAAAAATGTAACTTCTTGAGAATTTAAAAAAAAAAAAAAACACATAATTAAATATTAGTATCATTTTACTAAAAATTGTTTGTTTTTAAGTTAAAGAAAATAGCTTTTGTAAAAAAAAAAAATTAACATTTTGTGTTGCTGTTGATGGTTAATTGATCTCATTCTCTGAGGCAAAAATGTAGCAACCTGTCTGCATAGTAATATTGTTAATTATTATATTGTTAGTTAACTGTTCCCATTCTCAGTCAATTCCCACAGGAGTATATGCGCTCATGTTTTTCTTGTGCCAAAGTGGCACAATGGGATTAGATTTTTATTTACCCATTTAAAAAAAAAAATGACAACTTTTGAGGGCAAATAAAACATTTACCAAGCAGTCAATAAAATGTCAGGACAATCAGAACCAAGCACTTCCCAAAGTACCAGCTAAGTCCAGGACAATGATTAGCAAAACTGTATGAGTTTCATGTGTGAAAGTCTGAGCAATTTAAAATGACATTCTACCCCCCCCCCCCCCCCCCGTTTGGTGTTCTGTAATGTACCAGGATTATAATCGGAATGCAGGGTATTAGTTACCAAGTATTTGTAACTTAACTTTCATGTGTTTAGGAAATACTGAATAGTTGTGACTTTTTTCTGTATTGTAGTTTAAATAACTTAAACAACTGAAACTGGTGTGAGTATACTGCATTATTTTGACAAATAAAATTTGCAGAATTTTTTATTTTTTAGCGCAGAATCCCCCCGGGAAGTAAATATTAAAATGAATCATGTTTCAGTCAAATGTGACTTCTGCAATATTGAACTTATTCCTGTCATACTCCCAAAGCAGTCTCACAAAACGCTTCCTTCATAAGCCAATCACGACTTGTATTAGCTATCTGGGATTAGGTGCTCCAGGATTCCTTTGTGCCACCAGTGCATTTGAAGAGTTTAAAGTGAGAATTTCATGCAAGGAAACTTTTCAAATGCATCAGATTTAATTCCATTCACCTTTCATATTCCTTGTATTTAAATAATCATAGTCTCAGCATACCTTAAGAAGCTGTTTGCCAATTGTTGGGCTCATCTTCTCATCTACCATAAGAATTACTATTCCTCTGTCATCCATACCTCGACGTCCTGCACGACCAGACATCTGAATATATTCACCTGAGGAGATCTAGAATTATAACAAAACAAAAAAAACTCTAACTTTTGCTGTAACTTAAGCAACAGCAGCACATTGATCCAGTTGCATGTTATAGTGACTGAGAACTGCAAAAAAAAACCCACCAAAGGCTGGTATAACAGATGTGATCTTTTCATGGAAATAAAGTAAACATACTATTCACAAAGCCACAAGTCCATGACTAAGGGTTTGTCTACACAGCCCAGCAGTGCGGACTCCCAGTGGAGAAGGTAGGAGGATGTGAGCTGCAGCGTGCAGTAAAGGGGCATGCTATAAATGCAGCTCAACATTTTAGTGCATACTGCAATTGACCCTTCCTGCAGTCCACACTGCGGGGCCATGTAGACAAGCCCTGAAGCACTAAGGGCTCGTCTATACTGAGAAATTCAGGTAAATTTTCCAAATTAAGTAAAGGTGTGAACTAAAAGTGGATTAGATAAACTGTATTAAACCTCTTGTGTGGATGCTCTCATTCAGAATTAAAGTGGCCTTAATTTGGTTTAATACAGTTTATCTAATCCACTTTTAATTAACACCTTTAGTTAATTTGGAAAAACCTTCATGAGTGTCCTCACATAGGCAAGTCCTTAGACATCACTGGGTTTTTTTGTTTGTTTGTTTGTTTGGGGGGGCTGCAGCTAATGTATCATGAGACTGCTGGGGGAGGAAGAGGTTAGTGAAAAAGTACGAATTCCAGTGTCCTAGGTCTACTGATAACAGCAAGTGCTGTATTTCCATCTCAATCAACTCAGAAATTGTAGTGGAGAGTGTCACCTAGTGCCTAGTGAGTATTTGGTTTTGCATTAGGCACTAGAAAACTACTTACCCAGGTTTTTTATATGAATCAATGGTTAGTTGGGAAAGATTCTGACAGGAAACATGGTTTCAGAATTGCGAAGAGGTTGTGTAGAATCTTTCAAATTTTTTAGACATACAGATCTTGCCTGTGTTTGGGTGCCCTTTTACTATTTTTATTAAAATAAAATGTGTTTTTATGAATACTCTATAATGAACCTACAATTTTAAAGAGGGCAGTTATAGATTTGATTTTACATTTTAATATGAATTGCACATTTAAAAATTACAATGATTATGAACAAAGTAAGAGCTTTGAAGTAAATATTTTTACTTCAGTGGATAAAGTGTCTCTAAAATAAATTCATTTCTCAGAACTATCTTCTATATGAATTTAAACAACTAAACTCACAATTATTCATCCCTGCATATTGAATTGCACTTACCCATCTGAAATCTTTCCCATCAAATTTGCGGGCACTTGTGAACAGCACTGTCCTGGCTGGCATATTAATTCCCATAGCAAAGGTCTCAGTTGCAAATAAGGCCTAAATAAACAGACAACAATATTAGACAACAAAATAAGAATTTATAACTTTATAACATTTAAATGATTAGAAGCAGCTACCTAAGACTTCCACATTTTAATCAGATTTAAAATGTACAATACATGCCTGAAACTGCAAACACTTATTTACCTGAACTGTGCATTACAGTAGATAAAATGTTGGCAATATCTAGGTACTTATAATACTTCCCCCTCCTCCCCGCCAACATGGGTACATCCCAAATACTAAAAACTGGAACAAGAACAATCTCTCCCCACCATTTCCCCCAACAGAAGAAACATATTAGCTAGTTTATAGTTATATGTTCATGTGGGCATGTGAAAAATGGACAGAAAGCAAAAGTCTAAGTGGTGAGTTTTGTATTAAATACTGAATACAGTGAAGTTAGTGGTCATTCTAAACTATTTTGATAGTGAGCCTTATAGTTTTGGCCCAGATTCTGGGATCATTTTGTCACCTGAGCTCACATGACATGGTTTTTTGTTTAGACTAATGAAATATAAAGAGACCTTTCTGATGCATCTCCTGATCAAGCTGAGAATTTAAATATACAGGGAAGGAGCTCATAAGACAGATTGTGGGGGGAAAAGGGAAAAACATTAGACTATGAAGAATAGAGCACTGACAATTATTGTTTCCATCTTTCTCATAAAAATATACTTTTTGTTATCTTTAGAACTTTATCACATCAAAGACAGTTAGCCAAAATTATTGCAGAACAAGAAAATTATATGAAAAAATTATTTACGTTTTAAAACACTATTTGCCCCCTCCTACAATGTCAGCAATGGTATTTTAGTAATGAAAAATAAAGAGTGTTGGTGAATTACAAGGATTATCTCGTACCAGCTCTCAAGATAGTGTTCTCATAAAAACAACAAATTACAATACGTGGGTATATAGTTGTGTGTCCTGCTGGGAATCTTTCAACTCCCCACCCCACAGTAACAGCAACTGATTTCATTTCTTGAAAGCACTTACTGTTAATTTTTAAGGCTTTTATTTAAACTAAATCTCAATACTGAGAGTTGAACTCTGCCTAGGATAAACCTAGGATGTGTGTGGAGTATATAGATTAGCATCTACAAAGGTGTTAAATAATTTGCTTGCAATGTTGTTGTAGATGTGTTGGTCCCAGGTTATGAGAGAAATAAGGTGGGTGAAGAAATTTCTTTTATTGGACCAACTTCTGTTGGTGGAAGGGTCAAGCTTTCAAGCTTCACAGAGCTCTTTTTCAAGTCTGGAGAAGGAAACTAGAGTGTGTAAGCTAAATACAAGGTGGGACAGATTGTTAAGCATAAGATATTCAAACATGTTGTAGGAGACCACTTAAAATGAAGTGGGCAATTAATACTTCTGGAGTTGTAGGACAATGGAGAGTTAGTAGGAAGAAAGGTGTGTTACAAGTTGTTGTAACAGACCGTAAAACCAGTGTCTCTGTTAAGTCCATGTTTTTTAGTGTCCAGCAGAATTATGAATTTAAGTTCTCATCTTGTCTTTTGAAGATGTTATGCAGTTTTCCTTTAAGAACAATCTATCCCATATTATATTTAGCTTCGACACTCTAGTTTCCTTCTCCAGAACTGAAATAGAGTTCTGTGAAGCTTGAAAGCTTGTTCCTTCCACCAACAGAGGTTGGTCCAATAAAAGATATTTCTTCACCCACCTTCTCTCCTTTAGGTAATTTGAGTTAATTGGCAATCAATCAATTCAAATTATAAGAGAAGCAAGAACTCTAGTCTAGACATACCATTACTCAGTTTATAACAGAATGGAGGGTTTGGCAACTGGCTGCATTCAGTCTGGGGTTTTGTCTACACAGCAATTTTCTGTGTTTGGAGTTTGTGAAAGTATAGCAGATGATTCTCACAATAGAGAATTTAGAAAGTTCTTCTTCTGAAGCTAGATTCCCTGAATTGCTATAACTTCAGGTTGCAGACGAAAAGGATAGGAAATGGGGAAAATTTATATAGATGAAATTCTATAATTTACTGCAATTCTAATATTTAACATGTAATTTATTTTTTGCATTTTTTTAAAAAAATATTGAACTGTTACAATTGGAGCTATAAAGCACACACATAAAAAGATACCTAAAGCAACAAAAGACTGGTAAATACATTGACTTTTCATTAAAAAGACCTCCCTCCTCCATCGCCATGCCCAGCTCCCTTAAGGAATAGCTGGTGCTTGGAAAAAGTGTTTCTAAAGAAGAAAAAAGGCACAGAGTTTGAAGCCTGATATGTTTGTTCTCTCTGGAAAAAGTCTCTAGTCATGAATAATTAAAAATAAAGTGGTGCCTCAGAGGAAGAAACTAAATGCCAATTGTGTTAGTTAATCCAAATTAGTAGAAAAACTCAAGCTTTCCAGAACTGTTGTATGGGTGGTCGAAGACACAGGCCTCTAGATAGTAAGCTTCACAAGCCCTTCTCTTCTCTGGGGCTGAAACCAGCGCGCCCCTTGTAACTAAAGCCCCAATCCCCAGTCGTTCCTCCCCCCGGCTGAAACTGGGATCAGAGAGCTCAGATTCCCAACCCATCCCCTCTTCCCCCTGCTGAAGATGGGAATGGAGCTGCGGGGCTGAAGCCCCGATCCCTGCCCCTGGCTGAAACCAGGAGCAGAGCTGAAGCCCCAATCCCCAGCACACCTCTCTCTCACCCCACTGAAGCTGGAAACTGAGCCGTGGGGCTGAAGCCCTGAGCCCCAGTGGTGGCAGCTCCAATTCCCCAGTCACTGAAGCTCCGACGCAGTACCGTATTTGCTTTCTTTTTTTTTTGGTTTGCGCTGCTGCCTGATTGAGGACTTCCGGTTTCACAGGGTGTTGGTTAGACTGAGAAGTCCATAACTCTGGTGTTCATATTTTTGAGGTTCTACTGCCTCACAATGTACTACTGTACATTTTCAAGAGAGTCAAAGCTAAAATAATTATGAAAAATACACAGACTTGCACCTAAATACAGAGGTATGAACTATATACCTTTATCAATCCTTCAGAAAAAAGAATTTCAATTGTTTCCTTTAAAATAGGAAGCAAACCACCATGATGAATGCCAATTCCTCGCTTCAAAAGAGGAAGCACATGCTCAACCTGTGAATACAGAGGGTAAGTGAATACGTCTATTTAGATATACTTTTAAACAAAAAGATAACAATTACGTGTAAAACATTTAACAGCTTGCTCTTATAGTTTTCATGTTATCCAACAATATAAGCACAAACAGATAAACAGACCTTTGACTTATTAAAGATTCACCCCCAATAAAAAGTGATCAAAGACAGAGGTCTGTTCTGGCTACTTGGGCTAGCACCTCAGATCACATATAAGAGGAATCTCCGATCCACAAGCTGTAGTAGCGTCTAGAGTTCTATTCAAGCATTCAAAGTTAAACAGGAAAATTCTCTAAATGCACTGTGAAAGACCATATAAAAAGTGACACTGGAAAGAAACAGAAGGCTCTACTTTCTTGTGACCCTTGAGCACTCCCTGGAAAGTGAAGCATTTATCTATGAAAGTAGAATAAGAACATACGGGATGTTTTGATTATTTCCTCTCCCTGTCAATGGAAACAGATATTCCCAAAGCCATGAATAGTACCCAGTGAAGCAAGCTTGACCTTGCTATTATGCCCAAGCAGCGCTTTACCTATTGCTTCCAAAGGAGAAGGTAAATAGAACTGCTGACTTGATGAACATATATATCCAGACTTGCAAATAAAACAAAATTTGAAGACAAAAATAATTTAGTCAATTTCAGCCAATCATATCCCTTAGTTTGTCAACATTCCAAACTCTCATAGCTTTGTTCAATATTCATAACTCAGCATTTCCTTACTGCTAAGCATGTTCTAAGTAATTTTAAAAATGAGAATATTTAAATTTGTAAGTTTACTTAAGAGTTTTTCTTACCCACATAGGGCATTTTTGGTAAACCAATATCTTCATACACATAAAAAATGGTTTTGTTTGGCTGCAATTTGATCATAAATTTATAGTCTTGAATTATCTTGTTCTATGAAAGCAGAATGTTCTGGTTGCAAACACTACATAGTTCAAATTCTGAACACTTTAAATTCTTCTAATCAAATCTAAAAATCCAAAATTATTTTAAACAAACATATACTCACTTGGTTAGCTTTGTTAATTAGAACTTCTTTTGTTCAGTTTCAGTGTCAAAACTGATCCAAGTATTCTTTCAGGATTAGATTTAATTATCCACAACAGGCAAAATATCAACCTATTCCATATACTATAAATAGGATTCCATTGTTACAAGCTTATACATCTATATCTGTGTGTGTATATATATCTATACTATATATAACACACCAGGCTTCAAAATAGTTTCAATTTTTTTCCATTCTGAATCCTGATTTTCAATTGCTCTGAACATTTACAAAAACTCAAAGGCTGAACTTTCCATGGCTTGTCTGAGAACAAGTACTTTTTTAAGACCTGGGTAAACTGCATGAAGTCATTATGTAAGTTAAAGGGAATGAAAAAAAAAAAATCAATCTTCCCGTTCTTCTGTCAGCTGTTCTCATGCAGTTAACTCCAAAATGGCTCCACTCTGAAAGCTGTAACTTTGCATACTAGTAGTCCTTAATGGAGAGTAGCATCTTGGTTAGGTTTTGAGGAAGAGAAGTATAAGTGATTGAAAAATAATTTCTGAGCATGCTTACTGGTTATCTACCAAGATTTTTTAACAGAGCCTCATGAAGTGACACCATAAAGTGATGCTGGCAGAACTTAAAAGCTCCCTGTTCTGCCTCAATGGCCTCATCTATGCTAGGGACTTTTAGGAGAGATTCCTGCCATCAATGAAGCTGAACCGACGGTAGCACTGGTGAGATGTTTTCCCTGACACGGGTATGGCCAAAAGCACAGGAGCTGCTACGCCCGTGGCAATTTCTACATTGAATCACAACGAAACTCTCCAAAAGGCTAATCAAATAACAGGACGAGAAAAAGTTGTGCATATAGAGCAAAAACAGAATAAAAAATATTAACCATCATTTTAGCAACTGTTACAAATTTGTTGCATTTTCAGTATTCTGCAACTCTAATTATATTTTTTTCCATTGTAAAGGTGCAACTATTCTCCTATAAATTGGAACGCAGCTGCTCTGTTAACTCGACTTCACAAAAAAATGACAAGGCAAAATTTGATAAAGAATAGAGAATCAATATCAAGTACATCTGAGCAACTTTCAATTAAAAAAAGTTTACACCTATTTGGAAATGTACACTTTATTAAAAAATAAGTCATTCAAAGTTACCCAGAAAATTGAGTAGAGCTATGGTTCAAAACAGTGGTAAAGTATCTATACCCTCTAAGTTTTAAATTAGCCCTCACTTTCAATCAAAACAAGTTACTGACATTATTCACAACACTTTTCATAAACAATCCATCATATATTTACCTAAAATACACTGTATCACATCAGGTATGAATTTTAGTATATGTTAACTGAAATTATTCTTAAGCAACCTCCACACTCACCTGAGGAAGTTTCTTGTCTTCATCAGAAAGACAGTCAATTGCATTATTAAATACTTCTTCAACCATCTTTTTTTCTTCATCTAAAAAAAGGAAACATCTACACATAAGCAAATTTTTTCCTGCAAATACCAACATGGTGGTATTGTAAACCATGTCAAATATAACTGCTAACTATTTTAAAGGTTTCAGCATTACTTTTTATAATGTAAGTTAGGAAGTCAGCATACATACTCAGCTAGTTAAAGAAAGTGACCTCCTAAAGTTACCTGCCTTGTACAATTGAAACACATGTATGAGGTACCAAAATAAAGGGTATAATTATGCAGCTGTACACTTAAGCTAATTTAAAAAAATTGCTTTATTTACAAACAAGTAGAGGGGAGAATTTTTAATTGCAATGATTACAGTCTGATGGTTGTACGTGTGGATTATGAGAACAAATATCCCGCTGCATATGACAGTGAATGCTACAATTAATTACACTGTGCCAGCATTGTGTAAAGACATTCTGTTGACGAGTAGACAAGGTCCCTGCCCTGAAGGGTTCACAATCTACGATGACTTCTAATACATCTCCCTCTATACAGTTACTCCTAAAATTCTCAAAAAGTCTTAAATTAATCTTATTCTTTTCCCAAGTTAAGATGAAATGTTGGAGGGCTTTTTTGGGAGGGAAACTGAGCAGTTGAGGAAGATCAGTTTAGTTATGTTACATGAGCAAGAAAAACATTTTTCTGCTTCTGAGAAATTACTCAGATGCCAAACTGATAACTCAAAAGACAGGGAAGGGAGGTGGGGGAACAACTTGGCATGTGGCCAATCATTTCTCAACTTGTGCAACCGTTCCTGAAAGTAGCTGAACTGTTACTGCTGTTCCAAGATGCACTGCAGGTAAAACTAAGGGCATGTCTATACAAACACTTACTTCATGGCAAACTGGGAAGTAAATCTTCAGCGCTCCAGTGTGCCATGTACTAACTGTCTGGGTAGTCCTTGCTCTAATGGGCACTAAAAATTCCCTAGGTCACATTGATGTACTGCTCATTCAAACCATAGAACATCAGTGTGCACTAGGAAACACAGAACACAGTAGCAGAGTCTACACAGACAGTTAGTGCACTATAGAATTACTGTGTGGCAAGCATGTGTTTAGGTACCCATGCCCTATCTAAGGTTCAGAATGAAAAGCCATCTCAACATTGTACGCTCATTAGATCCTCTAGTGGCGCCAGCAATTTCAACTACAATTAGCTTAATTTATTAAGACTATATATAACTGAAAAGTTCTGCATTTCCATATCTATGTATTGTAGGTCTACTTTTTTCACATTAGATACAAAAGTCTGAAATAAAGTAGAGATCTGACTAGAAAGGCCTCACATAATTTATGCAAACCTGCATTTAGAAATAAAACCACACTACAACTTATTTATCTGTACCTGTGTTGAAGTCTAATTTTGTCATCTGAAGTGCATAGGCTTCACAATCTTTCTTACTGAAACTGAATATAATTACAGGCTGGAAATTCCTTTCCATGATCATCTTCACTATCTTAAATACATTTGATGGTCCTGCAAAGACAAAACATGAATTTGGAAGTTACATTAGTAGAAAAGTCTCTTAATCTAGACACATGCACTAACAGCATTCTTGTTTTCAGTTTTAAAATAACTTAATTCATCTTTGTATTATATAAGAACCATTTTAAAATACAAGGTTTCAAACTCACCTTTTGTTCCTCCTTTCCTGCCCTTCTGGTCTCCTTTTGCTAAGTCACCTGCATCTCTAAGTACTTGCATCGCTGTGTTAAAGTTATCTTCTCTGAAATCACCCTAGAAATTAATGTAACTTTTGTAAGCAATTTCACTTCCCCAATTAAAACTTTATAATGGGTCAGAAATAAGACATTTTAAGTCAGAATACAAAGCAAAAAAAATTGAAATTATTTATAAAAAAAATAAAGTACTACCATAAATTAGCCTGCGACCCCTTTTATTGGGGGAATGTAGAAGCACGTTTGCATGCAAGAATATGAACTTACAGAGAAATTAACAAAGAAGCAACATACTATGCTGCCTTTATTTGGCTCTGTATTATGATACTGACATAACTGCTGGACCTGGAATTATGAATAGCCTGATTTGAGTCTAGTACTGCTCCCAGTGACAACAGTTGTTATGAGAAGGGTCCTACCGAATTCACGGCCGTGAAATCTCATCTCCCCCATTGAAATCTGGCTGTTGTAGAGAAGACCAGATTTCACGGAGCTGAGTGGCCAGAGAACAGTGGCTGCTAGCTGGGAGCCCAGCTCTGAAGGCAGCACCGCTGACAGCATCAGCACAGAAGTGAGGGTGGCGTGGTATGGTATTGCTACACCCTTACTTCTGCGCTGCTGCTGGAGCTAGCACTACCTTCAGAACTGGGTGCCCAGCCTGCAGCTGTCCTCCGGCCACACAGCTCTGAAGGCAGCAATGCAGAAGTACGGGTGGCAATACCGCGACCCCCCTGCAATAGACTTGGGACACCCCCCCATAGTCCACTTTGGTTCGGTACCCCCACAATTACAACACTGTGAAATTTACAATTTAAATATCTGAAACTGTGAAATTTACAGTTTTTAAAATCCTATGATCGTGAAATTGACCAAAATGGATCATTAATTTGGTAGGGTCCTAGTCATGAGATGTGTATTTTAAGATTTTGTATTTCTGGATCACAAGGTTTTTTGGTTTTTGTTTTTTTTTACATGCAGGGGAGAAACAGTGTTGACAAAATAAGGGGACACTGCGCAGATAATCAAGTTAGCACCTCATGAGGGGGAAAGTTCCTACTCAAACTCTTGAGCACCTCAATGTGGCACATCATACCCACCTGAATTTTGGGACATTAAATAAAATAATTGCTGTGTTCTATACCACTGTAATGTTTAACAGCAATCAGAGCACCATGGTCAGAAGTTTGTTTTTCTTTTCTTTTTTTTTTTTTTTAAATGAAGGGAGGGGATTATCCCACATAGACCTATTTTGTCTGTCAAACAGGTAGGGATAGGTTGAATCAGTGGTCAAAATTTTTGCCACAAGTTAATGGGTGGAAGGAAATTCAAAGCCAAATTTTGAAAAGAACAGTCTCATAATTATTGAAAGCACAGACAATCTTTCAAACAAACTAAATATGTCTTACATTTTCATCAACCACAAGGTGGAGTCCATCCCCCCCTGCTGGGAAGATATAATGTTGCAGAGGAGTAGGTCGATAATCTGTGTAAATCACATGGCAAGGCTAAGAGGGGAGAAGCAAAACAATTTACTTCTTTGCTACTATAAATATGGTATTTATTCAAACAATAAATACACCCCCTTGACCACAGTCTGGAGACAGCACTTTCCAGAGAAAAATCAAAAATATTTTAAATCCCAAAACAACAAAAGATCGTGATCAGTCACACTTCTCTTATTAGAGCACAATCAGGAATGCAAAACCATGTTTGCTTTAGACGCTCATACATTACTCTCTGCACTGAGAGTTGTGGGGGAAGCTAGGGTGTGACTGTACAGTGCACCAGCTTGTATGCGGACACTGCTACAGTGCAGTCAAGTCCCAGAGTAAATTTAGTAAACATAGTAAACTATGCTTTCAAGCAACATTATTCTAAGGGCTAGTCTACACTGGCAGCGCTCTAACGTGGCTTGTGTGGTCTTAAACAAAACAAAACCAAACAAAAAAAACACCTCCACAAGGGGTGTAGCTCCCAGCACTGGTGCACTGTCTACACTGGCGCTTTATAGCGCTGAAACTTGCTGCGCTCAGGGGGTTGTTTTTTCACCCCCCCAAGCGAGAAAGTTGCAGCGCTGTAAATTGCCCGTGTAGACAAGCCCAGAGTGAGTCTGTCTCACTCATTCGCATGCAGGCACGAGCCCTCTTACTGTCTCTCCATGGACACATGCACACCTAGCCTCCCCCCCACAGTGATCTGCTCTCGGTTGCTGGCTGCTCCAAGCAGACATGCCCGGGCTGCTATGGAAGGGGCGAGTGTTCCCCAGAGATTTCTTTGCTCCCCCATTTTTCTGCAGGGTGAAGAATTCCCCCAGGATTAAGATTCAAACCCTGGCTCGCCATATAGTAACTTGCCATGTAGACAAGCCCTGATGGAAAGTTAGGCCTAAAACATATTATCCAAAATATTTATATAGTACTAACAGTGTCTCTTAGGGAAGGAAAAAAAAATACAAATACTTTTCAGGAACACACAATTACAAGCTCAATGTAAAAGCCTCAATTATTGGAGGGATACAGCAGTAAATAAGTCTTGCTCCAATTTAACAGTTACAAAGAAACCTTATGACTTAACAAATGCTGAGACCTACCAGAATATAAAAATCAAAACAACGAAACAAAGATTAAAAACTCCTAATTTAATTTCCACTTACTGTCACACATTGCGAAGAAATTTGCACTGTACCCCTCTCCCCAAAAAGCACACAAAGTATTCCTTTTATAAAAGATTAAAAAGTCACTGTGAACTTAAAAATTGTATTTTACACCAATTTCCTTTCCTAGGTTACTATAATTGGGTTATTGAAACTCAGCGTTTTTAAATCCAACTCATGTTTCACGATTTATGCTTTTTACATTAGACAAATGATAAAAAAAAAAAAATGTCTATTTTCTCTCATACACACCCCCACACACAATCTTTTTGTTCATGTTCTCTGTGCTGCATTGTTTGGGATGCAAACACTTCAGGGGAATGTTTACTTGTTTAAAACAACTCCTGCATTAGGATTTTAAATATATAAACATTTATATTGTTTTACAAAACAGTAGATTTGTTTTTACATAGTCAAAATTTTGTGCCAATTTTGAGTTGACAACATCTTTTTAATTTAAACTGTAAAAGCACCACAACCTATCTAAGAATCGAGTTCCCATACACTTATCAGATAGTCCACTTTTTAAGATGGAGATCTTGTGGATCAGACCCCACCCAACAATGACTCCAGACCTGTTTATGAAGATGGCAAATCCATTCAGCAAACTGGCGGGCATTCGGAATAGTGGCAGAAAGAAACACGTAGTGAACATTGTCAGGTAGCAAAATAATGGTCTCCTCCCAAACCACACCACGTTCTGAAAACAGAAGATGCACATGACAAATTATATGAAGGCTGCACAACCACCCCTCCCCACCTATTGAGTTCCAGGCACAAGCACTCTGGTCACTGCAGCTCTAATTAATTATTCCAGAGCAGACCTCACTAAGAAAAGCTGTGCCTAATTGATGGGCTGAGGAGCACTAATAGGCTAATTAGGCCATTAGGCAGATGATACAAAAGGCACAGCAAAGAAGTAGGCTGAGGGGAAGCAGACAGACAGACACATACTGAGGCTATGTCTACACTACCGCGGTAAATCGACCTACGCTATGCAACTACAGCTACGTGAATAACGTAGCTGGAGTCGACGTACCTTAGGCCGAGTTAATGCAGGGTCTACACTGCAGGGGGTCGACGGGAGAAAATCTCCTGTCGACTTACCTTACTCTTCTCGTTGGGCGCAGAGTACAGGTGTCAGCTGGAGAGTGATCTGCAGTCGATTTGGCGGGTCTTTACTAGACCCGCTAAATAGACCGTTGGTGGATCGATCTCAGAGCCTCGATCCTGGCTGGAGTGTAGACCTTCCCTCACTCTGCTCTTCACTGATGACTCCCCAGAATTGTAGGTGTAAGGTTGTCCAGCATACAAGATGGTGGGAACCAACATTGTAAATAAACCATATAGGGTGTTTTACCAACAAAAGGTCTCTGAGCTGTTTGTGGACTTGAGCAGAGGCAGGAGCGAGCAGGCCATGCCACAGATGGTAAAAAGAATATACTATTTACTTCATAGCAAAATTGTAAATACACCATACCTGAGTCTCTCATATAATGGATTTCATCAAATATAACCCAGGCAACCTCTCGCATAACTTCAGAACCTCTGTAGAGCATACTTCTCAAAATCTGAAGAAAATAAAAGGGTGCAAATGATGAATCTAGCACTTAAGTAACAATTATTACTACTGAATGTACTCTGTTTTCAAGGATCTCCTTAAGAAAGTTTCACAGAGATGTTTGGCTCATGTTCATATGGCAATATGAAACCTTAATTTGTAATTTAAAAAACTACACATTTAGAGTTAGACTATTAAGAAGAATATCAAATCTGTAGCAAGCTTCTCCTAGAAATAATTATAAGATACTCCTCACAATAAACTCTAATCAAACTCAACAACATGATTTGAACCTGTTCCCCCCCACACCCCCCGGAGATACAGTGAAGGAATAAGGGGCTGAATTTATTGCCATTACTCTGATTCTCCATTTGATAGCATGTTACCACTAAATTTCAGGACCAGTTCAGCTTAATGTTCTTTTAAACCTTCATTCACCCAAAAGATGCCACACAGGTAATTATTATGTTAAGGGGAAATCCTTTAAAGCCTAAGAGTTCTTCCCACTCAAGTTTTTCTCCTAAAAACTATTTACTTCTTTAAAGTGACTTCTGCTTATTCCCACTTGTGGGAATCTATTGAGCAGTACAGCCCCCCTCCAGAAAGGTAGGCTGAGAAGTTCTAACTAAACAAAGATTGCAGAATTGGTTCCAGAATAATCTGACCTAGATGCCAAGCTGAGAGAGCAGTGGTGAGTAAATGTGTACAGCGAACTGCAGGTCTGTTTTCCACCAACTTCTAAGATGGAAACACGACAAAGACTTGCTATCAATGCTGCCTTAGCCACAGTGGGGTGAGTCATAAGATCCTGAGGAACTGACACCCAAGCTAACGTAATATGTCAAAGTACTCAATCTAATCTACTGATGCAGGGGATGAATGGAAGTAGTATTCCTTTTAAAAACTGATTCCCAAAAGCTATAAAAAAAATCTTGCTAACTTTAAGTGCCTCAGTCCTACCCAAATAAAAACTTAAAGTCCTCAACATATAGGATAATTTTCCCCAGGTAATAATGAAATTTTGGAAAGACCATCAGGAGAGCAATAATCTGAGTCAGGTGGAATTCAAGACACCATTTTTTATACAAGCTTGGACTACTTTATCCCTGTGAAATATGATGACAAGAAATCAGCTGAGTATGCAACACTCACTCTTCTTGCAGATGTAACTGATTAAAAATACTGTCTTTAATAACAGGTGGAATCTCCAAAGGTCTCAAAAAGAGAGTCCATCAACCCTGTCAGCACCAGGCTGAAGTACCATTTTGCAATGGCTTTTCTGACTAATGGGAAGATTGTCATTTCAGGAGTCTTGTGACTTGACTGAAAACAACAGAACTGTTTACCGACAGATATGGTGAGAGTGTACGCAATTGCACCTTCATAGAAAAACAAGAGAGGATGAGAGGCCACAAATAATAAATAACCTAAAAGAGATTATATGGATGTAGCATATGGATACAGATTGGCTGCTCACAGAGAAAGCCATTTCAGAGCAGAGGGCTTTTTGGACTACAATAAAATTAGTCAGCCTCCCGTGAACAAACAGCAAGGTCAACTGAGATGTTCAGATATTCCTGAAAGAGCTGGTCTGATGACACCACTAAGAGAAACAGAAGCTTCCCTGAAAGATCCATTCATCAACACAGTCTAGACCAGTGTTTCTCAACCTTTTTGGGTGGGTGACCCTCTCTGAACTTAAAAAAAAAAAAAAAAAAAAAAAAAAAGTGTGACCCGACCCCCCCACACTTGAAAAAAATTGCAACCCCTTACCCAGAGCTGAAGCATTTCACATCGCTGTCTGTTACCCAACGAAATTTGAAGACAGACAGCTCCATTTCTTGAGTCAGATCTACCATTGTTTAAGTCAAGGACCATGCACATCATCTCAAACCTGAGTAAGTCAGGCACCAGCCCCACAAAGCCATTGCCTCCTGATAGAGTTGTTGAGAAATGAGCAACACCTTAATTGCTGAGGAAGACATGGAAGCTCTGCTGCCTACTGGTGCAAGCTTGAGATGTGAAGCACTTACACAATGAGCAGCAATCTAGACTTCCCCAGGCAGAGGAAACAACAGGTACGTGAATCCACCTCTGGAACTACAGGGAAGCATGAGGCATACTACCGCAGTAAGTCCTTAGTGACTTGATTGGCCATGAGAAAAAGGTCGAAGGATCATACATTTAGAATAAAACCGTAATGTGCAATGGGGCACACTACCTAATATTTACTAACTAGCTAAACTACAATAGAACAGTAAATATGGAAGCATTACCATTCACCTGCAGCTAGCTGAGAAAAAGGAAGAAACTGCAATGTTTGAGGCCATGTCACCCTTTTACAATCTGGTTCCGAAAATTCAGTACTTAGAAAGGGAAAACATGCAGCCCTAACAGGCACTGCTTTCCAGAAGGTTCCTGAGGCACCACAGTGCCTGGGACACATCTCAAAAATGTGAGCATACAGAAGTCATTTCAAAGTAGTTAATTCCCACCCACCCCAATCAGAGACTAAATTGAAGGCAGGGGAAGTTGTGAGGGCAGAGGGAACTTAAAATGTTGTGTTATTTTTAAACATAATTCACTCAGTATAATCTTTGTTGGAAATCTTTCTGTTTCAGCCATTCTCAACAGCATGGGCCAAAAATACTCCAGCAGAGACAAAAAGGAAAAACAAAAGGACTAAGTACTACCTACTTAAACATACCTCTGTTGTCATTACAAGACAAGAAGCTGTAGGATTAATGGTGACATCCCCAGTCATCAAACCAACATCCTGAAATTCTTCATACATCTCACGATACTTCTGGTTACTCAGAGCTTTAATGGGACTGGTAAATATCACACGCTGTTTCTCCCTCAAAGCCAAGGCAATCGCATACCTACAATATAATATTAAATACATGTGAGACATTTACACCTTTCTACCATTCCATGAAAAGTAAAAATCTATCACAAAAGACTGGTAACAAAATAGGAATCCTTTCATCTGTTGGTTATCAGTTTCAATTTAATCCAAGCTGGTAGAACTTATATATCATTGCACAGAGACTCTGTAAGTTACACTTGGCAAATTAGATTTGTTAAATAAGTTAAGTAGTGACTGTGACGGGTTATCCCCCACTCCGGGGTGCCACCTGATGTACAGGGGTACCACTGAGCCCGCCTGTTCCACCAGTCTGGGCTCCCTTACACTGACCGGCTGAGCCAGGCCCTCAAGCGTCCTCCAGCACACACAGTAGGGGGACACCCAGCTGCAGAAAGACAGAGACACTGAGATCAGCTCTGCATGGAAAGACTCAGGTAGGGAATTGCCTAGCACACAAGTGTACACCTGCTCTGGAATGTAAACCCAAAATTCTATTGTCTTGCGCTGCACAGGGAACTGTACAGCGTAAGCTAACTGAAATTCACCTCCTTCCTCAATGTGGAGGAAGATATGCACTGCTTTTTGCCCCCCCCCCCCCCCGTTATGAATTTCACAAACTGGTTTTAGAGAAAACAAAGCCAAGTTTATTAACTACAAAGGTAGATTTTAAGTGATTATAAGGGATAGCAAATAGATCAAAGCAGATTACTGAACAAATAAAACAAACACCAAACTAAGCTTAATACACTAAAGAAACTGGTTACAAGCTGTGCTCCCTGTAAGCTGCACGCTTGGGCGGCTGCCCAGGAGAGAGTCAAATGCCACCAAGCTGATTAGCAGGGCGCACACAGCCGGCAGCATGTGCTCCGTCCTACAGCTGCTCCCAGGACCCTCCTGCTGGCTGTGCAGAGCGGGAGGGCGGGGGAAGAGGGAAGGGGAGGAGGGTGCAGATCTCAGGGTGTCCCCCTCCCTCCACCCCGTACCCCATCTCCGCAGAGCAGGGGAGAGGGGACACAGCTGGCTCAGGACTGAGTCAGGACTCGGAGCTGCTGCGGTGAATTGTGAGTGACTGAATGCCTTTCTTAAAGAGACAGTGCATTGTTTCTGAGATTTCTCCAGCAGTCAGTTCACACAGTTTCTTTCTTTCTCTCACACATGCTCTTTGTCTCACACACACGCTGTCTCTTTCGCACTCACCTCCCAACACATACTTGTATTATTATTATTGTTGTTACTTCTTGGTACTTCCCGCAATGCACATATATTGTCTGTAATTTTATTCTTTCAAACTTTGTTATTTTAGTGTTTTGACTGGTCTATGCATTTCGTAATTTTTATTTCTCTTACACTTAAATTTAATTCTGAGTAGGGAGTTCTAAAATGCCTAACCTGTCCTGGCTGAAGTAATTATCCCTATGGTAACTTTTAAAAATATATATTATATCTAGGTTTTATGTTTCTACTGGTGTGGTGCACATTCCTTGGTGCACATAAAATTTATTCCACACATGGCTGGAAAAAATTAGAGGGAACATTGGTTACAAGCAGTAATTCACCCTAAATGTTGTTTTAGGCACTTCTTTCACAGGCCAGACACCTTTTCCAGCCTGGCCTCAACTCTTCTCCACCCCTTTTGTCTTTGTTTCTTAGGCCTTGTTTACACTGGCAAGTTTCCGTGCAGTAAAGCAGAGTTCTGTGTTGTAACTCCCGAGGTGTACACATTGTCAAGCCACTTAGTGTGCTGAAACTGCACAGTTGCAACGTTGTTTAAAAAAACATCACCCCAAGAGACGTACAGCTTTCTGTGCCAGGGCTACAGCACTGCGGTGCCAGTATAGACACCCTGGTCGATTACAGCACTGCAATTGGCCTCTGGGAGGTGTCCCACAATGCCTGTTCTTGCCTCTCTGGTCATCGGTTTGAACTCTATTGCCCTGCCCTCAGGTGACCAACAGTCATCCCCACCATGTAAATTCCTTTGGAATTTTGAAAGTCCCCTTCCTGTTTGCTCGCTGATGCATGCAGTGGTCTCAGCGCATCTTTCCAGGTGGCCATGCCTGCTCCATGTACCAGGCAATCCCCCGCTTGGAGCAATGCCGAGCTGCTGGACCGCATCAGCATTTGGGGAGAGGAGGCTGTCCAGTCCTAGCTGCGCTCCAGCCTTAGGAATTATGATACCTACGGACAGATTTCATGATGCATGACAGAAAGGGGCCATGACCTGGACACATTGCAGTGCAGGGTCAAAGTGAAGAAGCTGTGGAATGCCTACCACAAGGCAGGTGGGAGGCAAACCACCGCTCTGGAGCTGCGCCCACGAGCTTCTGGTTCCAGAAAGAGCTGGACATGATACTCGGTGGTGACCCCACCTCAACTGCGAAGGCCACTATGGATACTTCAGCAGTTCGCCTGCCAGTAGAGAGTGGACCAAGCCAGGAGGAGGAAATCTTGGATGAGGACGTGGAGAGAGACCCAGGGGCAGAGGATGACTTGGAGGTCAGAGACGCATGCAGCCCGGAGCCCTTTTCTACCTCGGAGGAGACTAGCCAATCACAACTGTTGGATCATGGCGAAGCACAAACAGGAGAGGAGACCCCTGGTAAGTGGATTTGATTTTGGGAATTGCTGAAGCGAGATGTTGGGGGCAGGAGGGTTGCAGAAAACAGGATTGTGCCTGTATGATGCGCGTACCACCACATGCCTCGTCTGAGCGGCAGAACAGGCTGTTGATTGACTCCCTCACTTCACGGGAATCTGCCTCACCCAGGAAACTCTCGTGGAGATACTGGGCAATCCGCTGCCGCAGGTTCTTTGGCAGAGCTGCTTTGTTTCTTGCCCATTAACGGTAACTTTCCCGCACCACTCTGCCATCACTGGGGGTGGGGGGGAACAGACTATTGCTGCACACAGGCGAGCCGCATAAGGGCCAGGGCAGAAGCCGCAGTCTTGGAGAAGCCCCTCCCTTGATTCCCTGCTCACCCTCGGCAGCAAGATATATTCCATAATGAACACAGCCTGTGGAAAATGTGGGGACAGGAATGATTATCAGGCCCCCCCCTACAGTGCTGGCTCTCCCCAAGAGCCATGTGCCTAGTGTACAGTAGGGTCTGGGAACACTGATTTATCCTGCCCCTGTGACTACTCACCATTTTGGGGGTCTTGTGGCTCATGTGTACTTGCCTGGGGTCAGCCAGTAGATGTTTTCAGCAGTCATCCCGGGCGGAGATTTAGTGAAGAAAGATCCCTGATTAACTTATTTCCGTGCCTTAAATAGGATTTAAATATGGCAGGATTCCTTGGTTTCGCAGTTTGAACCCCACCCCCTATTAGTGGAAAAATACTAGTAGCCCAAGATGAAGTTCAGTACCAGGTGACATGATCACAGTGTCAAAGCAGCCATAAGTCAAAGGCCATTTGAAGCATCCCAGGAAGATGGGAGATTAGCACCTTCAAAGACCTATTGTCCTCCCTAATGGTTCATTGACTTGTCCCCAGCTAACCAGCCAGACTGATTGCATTTTGTCTGGTGAGTGTTCCCCAGGTGCAAACATTTTTGTAATTGATACATAGTCAATATTCCTAACTGTAGATACAAAAATGATACATGCATACAAATAGGACAATCACATTCAGCAAATCATAACCTTTCCAATGATCTCTCACATGACTTATCTTGCACAAAACACATTAGTTATGCCATATTCATATTATAACAATATTTCTATGAAGAATATGGGGCATAGTGTCACAGTGATCTGAAATCCTTACAGAAGATAATTATAGAAAAAAATTTGAGAGAAAGCGTTAAATGTGAACAAAGACTGAGCTACCGTTTTATCTCAAGAGGTGCTCTCTCCAGTTGAGGGTAGAGCAGGGGTTCTCAAACTGGGGGTTGGGACCCCTCAAGGGGTCGCGAGGTTATTACATGGGGGGTCGCGAGCTGTCAACCTCCACTTTGCCAAACCCCACTTTGCCTCCAACATTTATAATGGCGCTAAATATATAAAAAAGTGTTTTAAATTCATAAGTGGGGGTCGCACTCAAAGACTTGCTATGTGAAAGGGGTCACCAGTACAAAAGTTTGAGAAACACTGGGGTAGAGGCCTCTTATTGCCAAACGAAAGCATAGGGGAAAATTTATAGAACTGCTTCCCATGCCAATATCCACATTCTATGGTTAAATAATAGACATCAGCCTACAATGAAGTCAAACCATTACCTCTCAACAAAAAACAAAAATCAATGATTTGACTACGAATTACAGCCTAGAGACAGAAAACACAGCATGGTGATTTTCTAAAATCAGTCAACCTGTGGGACTTGTTGCCAGGGAATGTTATGTAGGCCAAAACTTTAACAGGGGTCAAAAAAGAATTAGATAAATTCATGGAGGATAGGTTCATCTATGGCTATTAGCCAAGATGGTCAGGTATGCAACTCCATGGTCCAGGTGTCCTTAGCCTCTGACTACCAGAAGCTGGGAGTGGGCAACATGGGATGGATCACTCAATGATTGCCAGTTCTGTTCCCTCTGAAGCACCTGCATTGACCACTGTGGGTAGACAGGATAGGATATTGGGCTAGATGGATCACTGGTCTGACCCAGTATGGCTGTTCTTATGTTCTTATCTAAATATCTGTGTTGCAACAAGTGTTTTCCTTTCATCCTACATAAAAAAAACATCAACAGAAGCAGACTGTTTCCAAAAAAACAAAAACAAAACAGTCTAAAAGTGGAGAAATCTTCCACCACTCTCACTTGCTAAGCACAATGAAGAAAATAACTTTTGTTTTAAATTTTAACACACCTGAAGTAGTCAAAATATTTGTAAGTCATTAAGTCACACTGTACTACTGGCAACAGACTACTTTAGAAAGTGTGACTGATTCTACAGAACCTTTAAAAGTTTTCCTCTTGAGAATGACATATAGTTCAGCAGAACGATCAGGGGAAACCACACTATTCACTCTTACAAAAATCTATCACAAAATTACTTACTCTGCACACACAGTTTTGCCAGCTGACGTATGAGCTGACACTAAAACAGACTGATTGTTATCCACACAAAGAATGGCTTCTCTTTGAAAAGCATCAAGAATGAATGGATATTCCTAAAAAGAAAAGAAAAAATGCATTTAAAAGAAAAACACTTTATAGCTTAAATTTACAGCCTCGAGTGAAATTTTGTGACTAGTTACCATCTCATTCCACTTGAAAATAGTATTTTATAACAGCTTTTTATTTAGATTTTGAATTAACTTACTTTGAGAGTTAAGTTTGAGAGTCTCAGCCTAATCCGTAACTGATGTAAAATGGCAGATCTAGGCCTTTATATGTTTAGATTTTGTATGGAGTTTATTACGAAAATAAAAGAAGAACAAACCCACAGTTTATACCACTGGAGCCACTGAATGATGCTGTCAAATGGGTGGTGGAAACCAAACCAGAACAATCTCCCCATCTAGCTCTAACAAAAAATTACACTAAAGACAAACATTCATCTACTCATTCAGTACAGAGACCAGTTTTTAAAGGTTTCCTTTTACGTCACTGCTGCTGATAGGGCCCATTTATCCCCATCTATCTATTTATAGCCTACAGGCTATACATCTGTATTTTGTTTTTTCTTTTAAATCTAGAACACACCTTTGCAGCTTTTCCAGTTCTTGGCTTGAGGGCTATGAAGTCTTCATTTGCAGGAAGTGCAACCTGACAATACATATTTTAAACAAAAACAGAAAAAAACACCAAGTTTTAGAATGCTTTGTGTTCAAGGTGATTCTTAATTACAATGCAGCCACTCTGGCTCAAACTACTATTCAATCAGTATTATCAAGCTAAACAAAGTGGGTCAGGACTCAGGAGACAAACAAAACACAGGAATTTACTTTTGACTTTTCAACTTTTATAACACTGCTTCTTATGTTTTGTCAAATGTTCCCTTTTTTTCTTCAAACCCATTTTTTTCAAGCTATCACTAATAAGTTCTATTCCCTCCTTTTCCTGGTGTACCATCTACTGTTTTGTCTTGTCTTAGATTGTTAGCAATTCAGGATAAGGAACATTGCAATATATGACTGTAAGCTACTGTTTTACTACTCCTAGGGAAATTCTGCATCAAAAAATTAAAAATTCTGCACACATTTTAAAATTCTTCAAAATTATGCATATTATCAGTCAAAATAACACAATATAATCACAACAGTTTCAATTATTTTGGCAATGTATTTCAAAATACCTGTCAGCAAGTATGTCGGTAACAATACAGACAAAAAAAAAAAAAAAAGATTCAGGAAACATTTTTTGATAAATAGATTCCTTACTAGGCATATTAATACAGAACTTGATGCATCTTTGTTGACAGTTATCTTCTTTTCCAATGAAATTAAATATTTCATTTAAACAAAGTCATTATACAAAAGTATTGTAACGACCTGACCTAAGAGGGCGCTAGCGTCTGTCATGTCTTGTCCAAGTTCAAGCTTCTATGTGTATTGTAAGGTTTTTGGGTCACACCACTGTAGCGGGAGGGGATTGGTGAGTTAGCGGTAGTTTAATTGTAGGATTGGAGGTAGTTAGCATGGGGAAGGGAGACCCCAGGTAGCATGTGTATGTCAGGGAAAGTGCGTACATGCACATTTGTGTGGGTTAGGTTGTGTGCATGGTTCACCCACCAACACCCCTTTGTCTCCGGAAGTAGTAGGTGTGCCCCTGTGCCAGGTGCGGGCAGGAGTGTTGGGGAGGCAGGGGGCAGCGATAGCTGGGAGGGTTCAGGCTGACAGGGACTAAAAGAGGAAGGGTGGCACCACTAGAATCAGACGCACACAGAGTGGTGCTCAGGATGAAGTGCTACTGTACAGTGTGAGTGAGACTGCTGCACCCATCGAGAGGCCTACGGTTCCAGCCTGTGTGTAAGCTGAGTTATAGGGCTAGAGCAGGGGTCAGCAACCTTTGACAAGTGGTATGCCAAGTCTTCATTTATTTACTGTAATTTAAGGTTTTGCATGCCAGTAATACATTTTACATTTACAGGGGCTGGCGGACGGAACCCCAGACCAGCAGTGGGGGCAGCAGACGGAACCCCAGACTGGCGGTAGGCTGAGCCCCTCAGCCTGCTGCCTGTCTGGGGTTCCATCTGCCAGCCCCTGCCAGCCGGAGTCCCAGCTGCCAGCCCTGCTCAGCCCGCTGCCAGCCTGGGGTTCCGTCCATCCCGGCAGGCAGCAGGCTGAGCGGGGCTGGCGGCCAGGACCCCGGTTGGCGCAGAGTGCCACTAAAAATCAGCTTGCGTGCCGCCTTTGGCACGCGTGCTGCAGGTTGCCAACCCCTGGCCTAGAGAGACAGCTGTGAGTAGTGTTACACTAGGGGATC